>NC_064818.1:62144442-62307184 GCF_023721935.1 Panthera uncia | reverse complement strand
GTGTGTGTGTGTGTGTGTGTGTGTGTGCGTGTGTGTATACATATACATATATATGTAAATATACATGTATGTATGTGCATAAGTATACACACAATTAATTAATTTAATGGAGATATTGTCTGAGGAAAGGATTTCTATATCCTGGCAACTGTGGGATTGCAGAATATATTTAGAAAGAAAAGATTAGGACATTGGTACTAAAAATCATTTTCCTGTGTCAACAATGCCACCTGTGCCTGGTCTCATGGGCGTGAATGCTGTAGCCCCAGTAGAATCTTTAGCTGTCTGTAACCTCATGACCTATCTGAACAAGCATCACCAAGTGAATTCACTCCTAGCTTTCTTCCCCACAGAAATTATATGAGATGATGGATGTTTATTGTTTTAAAGTGTTAAGTGTTAAGCAGTTGGTTATTCTGTGACCTACGAATAACCCACGTCCTGTAAGACCCAAATTCTCTCTCTTTCATCTGCTCCTTGAGGCTCATCTTTCAGCACACTCCTCCTGACACCCACAGCTTCTACCTAGCTGTTCTTTATTTGGTTCCTGGAACCCACCCTGCTCCTTGCCACCTCAAAGCCTTTGCATATACATTTATCTTCTTCCATTGCCCAGATAAAGCTATTTTCATTTCTCTTCCAAGTAACTTCTTCAGAAGTTTTCCTGACTGCTCTGTCTATGCAAGATTCCTCTCTGCACACCATGCATTTTCTTCATAGTACTAGTTCTATTTTAAATGTTTAGGCTAATACTGGTTTTCTTTCTCTCCCACTAGACATGGGGTTGCATAAACACAGGACCTGTCACTCCCTTGTTCATTGTATTCCTGGAAGCTGGTATAGTATTTCACAAATATGAAATCATTTAATCTTTTTTGGTTAAAAAATTAAAAGGAAAGAAAAGTTTTCATTTGTGAAAGGTATAGTTATTGATACTAACTTATTAAAATTATAATATGCAAAATTATGCAATATTAATTAAAATTTATTTTACAAGGCAAATGATCCAAAAGCAAAAAAAATGAAGAAGGAAATGGCTAAGAAATTTGCAAAAGGATGGTGCGTCCAGAGTATTGTTTGTTTCAGATAGCTTTCCCACTAAGCAGTATTAAACTAAAGTATTAAATAGGAATTTCTTTGAAGGAATGAGAGACTTACCAAAAACACTGATAATTTACTGGGTAAATTTAGAAGACAAGAAGATTTTTAAAAAGTTGACATTTGTTTGATGCTGTTTTTCCCCTTGAGATAATTTCTAAATGCTGACTATCCCTGCTATTTCTTTCTTTTTTTTTTTTAATTTATGTTTATTCATTTTTGAAAGACAGAGAGATGCAGAGTACAAGCAGGGGTGGGGCGGAGACAGAGGGGGACACAGAATCTGAAGCAGGTTCCAGGCTCTGAGCTGTCAGCACAGAGCCCACCACAGGGCTCCAAATGATGAAACGCAAGATCATGACCTGAGCAGGAGTCGGATGCTTAACCGACTGAGCCACCCAGGCACCCTATCCCTGCTATTACTGAAAGTAAACCTCATGACTGAGAAACTAAGCAGAGCTTTAAATAATCTCACAATGTCTAGGGGAACAAAATATCACAATTCATGGTCCACCAATGAGGAGGAACACAAGTATGCAAAGTAGGCTTTGATCCCCAATGTGCCACATCTGGTGAATAAAAGTAAACTGGAAATTGAAAGCCCTCTAAAAGGAATGAAACAAAGCTTTGAATAAACAAATTCAAACACTGAATTAAGACAGTGGGCCTCTGGCCTTACTAAATATACAAAAGCCAATGAAATCGTTTTGTGCATAGATTCAAAATTACCCTTGAAAATATTTTGAAAGGACTATTACTTAAAAGCACTTTCATGTGGAGAGATTACCCAAATACACCCACCTTTACACACATGTAATCTTCCCTATTAACAACATCAGTCTATCAGAGTTATACAATGGTTACAGTCGTCAAGCTTACGTTAGCACAACATGATTCTCCAAAGTTTACATTAGGGTTCATTCTTGGTGTTGTGTGTTCTGTGGGTTTGGACACAGCATGTGTCTATCATTATAGCATCATAAAGATTACGTCACTGCCCTAAAATTCCTCCAGGCTCTTCCTAATCTTTTCTCCTTCACTCTCCCAAACATTGGCGACTACTCATTTTTATATTGTCTCCATAGTTGTGCTTTTTCCAGAATGTCATGTAGTTGGAATCATACAGTATGTAGCCTCTTGAAATTGCTTCTTCCACTTAATAGTATGCATTTAATGTTCCCCCATGTCATTTCATGATGGAATAGCTCATTTATTTTTAGTACTGAAAGATACTCCACTGTCTAGATGTACCATAGTTTATTTATCCTTTCACTTATTGAAGGACATCTTGGTTGTTTCCAAATTTTGACAAATATAGATAAAGCTGCTATAAATCTCAAGTGCAGATTTTTGTGTAGACATAAGTAATCAACTCTTTTGGGTATATACCAAGGAACACACTTGCTGGGTCATATGGTAAGGGTAGGTTTGGTTGTAAGAAACTGCTAAACTCTATTTCAGTGTGGCAGTACAATTTTTCCATTCCTACCGGCAATGAAGAGAGTTATTCTTGCTCCAAATCCTTACCAGCATTTGGTGTTTTCAGGGTTCCAGATTTGACTTATTATAATAGATACGTACTGGCATCTCATTGTTACCTTAATTTGCATTTCCCTGATGATGTATAATGTGGAACACCTTTTCATGTGTTTGTCATATGTATATTGTTGATGAGGTGTCTGTTAAGATCATTGGCCTATTATTTAATCTGGTTTATTTTCTTACTGCTGAGCTTTGTTTTTTGTCTTTTTTTTTGTAACAGTCCTTTATCCCATGTGTCTTGTAAAT
Organism: Panthera uncia; assembly: GCF_023721935.1. Classification (NCBI taxonomy): domain Eukaryota; kingdom Metazoa; phylum Chordata; class Mammalia; order Carnivora; family Felidae; genus Panthera; species Panthera uncia. Next base: position 62,304,298 of record NC_064818.1, on the reverse strand, counting down.
ATTTTCTTCCATTCTGTGGCTTGTATTTTCATTCTCTTGACTGTCTTTCACAGAGCAGAAGTTTATCATGTTAATGAAATTCAGCTTCTCAGTTATTTCTTTCATAGATCTTGCCATCAATGACATACCTAAAAAGTCTTTGCCAAACCCAAGGTCATATAGGTTTCTCCTATGTTATCTCCTAGGAGATTTATAGTTATGCATTTTACATTCAAGTCTGTGATCCATTTCGAATTAATTTTTGTGAAGGATATAAGGTCTGTGTCTGATTCAGGTTCTTACATGTAGATGCCCAGTTGTTCTAGCACGATTTGGTGAAAAGAACACCTTTGCTCTATCGTATTGACCTTATTCCTTTGTCAAAGATGAGTTTACTGTATTTATGGGAGTGTATTGTAGGGTTATCTGTTTTTGTTACATCGATCTACTTGTCTACTTTTTCACTAATATCATCCTGTCTTGATTACTGTGTCATTATAGTAAGCCTCAGAGTCAGGTGGCATCACTCCTCCCACTTCGTTCTTCTTCAATATTGTATTGCCTATTCTGGGTCCTTTGCGTCTCCATATGCGCTTTAGAATCAGATTGTTGATATACCAAAAATAACCTGCTGGTATTTTTATTGGAAGTGTATTGAATCTATAGATCAAGTGGGAAAGAACTGATATCTTGATAACATGGAGCCTTACTCTCCATGGGCATAGACTATCTCTACATTTATTTAGGTCTTTGATTTCATTCATCAGAGTTTTACAGTGTTCCTCATACAGGTATTATATATATTATTAGTTCTATACCTAAGTATTTTATTTTTTTTTATTTTTTATTTTTTTATTTTTTAATATATGAAATTTACTGTCAAATTGGTTTCCATACAACACCGAGTGCTTATCCCAAAAGGTGCCCTCCTCAAACCCATCACCCACCCTGCCCTCCCTCCCACCCCCCATCAACCCTCAGTTTGTTCTCAGTTTTTAACAGTCTCTTATCCTTTGGCTCTCTCCCACTCTAACCTCTTTTTTTTTTTTTTCCTTCCCCTCCCCCATGGGTTTCTGTTACGTTTCTCAGGGTCCACATAAGAGTGAAACCATATGGTATCTGTCTTTCTCTGTATGGCTTATTTCCCTTAGCATCACACTCTCCAGTTCCATCCACGTTGCTACAAAAGGCCATATTTCATTTTTTCTCATTGCCACGTAGTATTCCATTGTGTATATAAACCACAATTTCTTTATCCATTCATCAGGTGATGGACATTTAGGCTCTTTCCATAATTTGGCTATTGTTGAGAGTGCTGCTATAAACATTGGGGTACAAGTGCCCCTATGCATCAGCACTCCTGTATCCCTTGGATAAATTCCTAGCAGTGCTATTGCTGGGTCATAGGGTAGGTCTATTTTTAATTTTCTGAGGAACCTCCACACTGCTTTCCAGAGCGGCCGCACCAATTTGCATTCCCACCAACAGTGCAAGAGGGTTCCCGTTTCTCCACATCCTCTCCAGCATCTATAGTCTCCTGATTTGTTCATTTTGGCCACTCTGACTGGCGTGAGGTGATATCTGAGTGTGGTTTTGATTTGTATTTCCCTGATAAGGAGCGACGTTGAACATCTTTTCATGTGCCTGTTGGCCATCCAGATGTCTTCTTTAGAGAAGTGTCTATTCATGTTTTCTGCCCATTTCTTCACTGGGTTATTTGTTTTTCGGGTGTGGAGTTTGATGAGCTCTTTATAGATTTTGGATACTAGCCCCTTGTCCGATATGTCATTTGCAAATATCTTTTCCCATTCCGTTGGTTGCCTTTTAGTTTTGTTGGTTGTTTCCTTTGCTGTGCAGAAGCTTTTTATCTTCATAAGGTCCCAGTAATTCACTTTTGCTTTTAATTCTCTTGCCTTTGGGGATGTGCCGAGTAAGCGATTGCTACGGCTGAGGTCAGAGAGGTCTTTTCCTGCTTTCTCCTCTAAGGTTTTGATGGTTTCCTGTCTCACATTCAGGTCCTTTATCCATTTTGAGTTTATTTTTGTGAATGGTGTGAGAAAGTGGTCTAGTTTCAACCTTCTGCAAGTAGCTGTCCAGTTCTCCCAGCACCATTTGTTAAAGAGACTGTCTTTTTTCCATTGGATGTTCTTTCCTGCTTTGTCAAAGATTAGTTGGCCATACGTTTGTGGGTCTAGTTCTGGGGTTTCTATTCTATTCCATTGGTCTATGTGTCTGTTTTTATGCCAATACCATGCTGTCTTGATGATAACAGCTTTGTAGTAGAGGCTAAAGTCTGGGATTGTGATGCCTCCTGCTTTGGTCTTCTTCAAAATTACTTTGGCTATTCGGGGCCTTTTGTGGTTCCATATGAATTTTAGGATTGCTTGTTCTAGTTTCGAGAAGAATGCTGGTGCAATTTTGATTGGGATTGCATTGAATGTGTAGATAGCTTTGGGTAGTATTGACATTTTGACAATATTTATTCTTCCAATCCATGAGCAGGAATGTCTTTCCATTTCTTTATATCTTCTTCAATTACCTGCATAAGCTTTCTATAGTTTTCAGCATACAGATCTTTTACATCTTTGGTTAGATTTATTCCTAGGTATTTTATGCTTCTTGGTGCAATTGTGAATGGGATCAGATTCTTTATTTGTCTTTCTGTTGCTTCATTGTTAGTGTATAAGAATGCAACTGATTTCTGCACATTGATTTTGTATCCTGCAACTTTGCTGAATTCATGTATCAGTTCTAGTAGACTTTTGGTGGAGTCTATCGGATTTTCCATGTATAATATCATGTCATCTGCAAAAAGCGAAAGCTTGACTTCATCTTTGCCAATTTTGATGCCTTTGATTTCCTTTTGTTGTCTGATTGCTGATGCTAGAACTTCCAGCACTATGTTAAACAAGAGCGGTGAGAGTGGGCATCCCTGTCGTGTTCCTGATCTCAGGGAAAAAGCTCTCAGTTTTTCCCCGTTGAGGATGATGTTAGCTGTGGGCTTTTCATAAATGGCTTTTATGATCTTTAAGTATGTTCCTTCTATCCCGACTTTCTCAAGGGTTTTTATTAAGAAAGGGTGCTGGATTTTGTCAAAGGCCTTTTCTGCATCGATTGACAGGATCATATGGTTCTTCTCTTTTTTTTTTGTTAATGTGATGTATCAGGTTGATCGATTTGCGAATGTTGAACCAGCCCTGCATCCCAGGAATGAATCCCACTTGATCATGGTGAATAATTCTTTTTATATGCCGTTGAATTCGATTTGCTAGTATCTTATTGAGAATTTTTGCATCCATATTCATCAGAGATATTGGCCTGTAGTTCTCTTTTTTTACTGGGTCTCTGTCTGGTTTAGGAATCAAAGTAATACTGGCTTCATAGAATGAGTCTGGAAGTTTTCCTTCCCTTTCTATTTCTTGGAATAGCTTGAGAAGGATAGGTATTATCTCTGCTTTAAACGTCTGGTAGAACTCCCCTGGGAAGCCATCTGGTCCTGGACTCTTATTTGTTGGGAGATTTTTGATAACCGATTCAATTTCTTCGCTGGTTATGGGTCTGTTCAAGCTTTCTATTTCCTCCTGATTGAGTTTTGGAAGCGTGTGGGTGTTTAGGAATGTGTCCATTTCTTCCAGGTTGTCCAATTTGTTGGCATATAATTTTTCATAGTATTCCCTGATAATTGTTTGTATCTCTGAGGGATTGGTTGTAATCATTCCATTTTCATTCATGATTTTATCTATTTGGGTCGTCTCCCTTTTCTTTTTGAGAAGCCTGGCTAGAGGTTTGTCAATTTTGTTTATTTTTTCAAAAAACCAACTCTTGGTTTCGTTGATCTGCTCTACAGTTTTTTTAGATTCTATATTGTTTATTTCTGCTCTGATCTTTATGATTTCTCTTCTTCTGCTGGGTTTAGGCTGCCTTTGCTGTTCTGCTTCTATTTCCTTTAGGTGTGCTGTTAGATTTTGTATTTGGGATTTTTCTTGTTTCTTGAGATAGGCCTGGATTGCAATGTATTTTCCTCTCAGGACTGCCTTCGCTGCGTCCCAAAGCGTTTGGATTGTTGTATTTTCATTTTCGCTTGTTTCCATATATTTTTTAATTTCTTCTCTAATTGCCTGGTTGACCCACTCATTCTTTAGTAGGGTGTTCTTTAACCTCCATGCTTTTGGAGGTTTTCCAGACTTTTTCCTGTGGTTGATTTCAAGCTTCATAGCATTGTGGTCTGAAAGTATGCATGGTATAATTTCAATTCTTGTAAACTTATGAAGGGCTGTTTTGTGACCCAGTATATGATCTATCTTGGAGAATGTTCCATGTGCACTCGAGAAGAAAGTATATTCTGTTGCTTTGGGATGCAGAGTTCTAAATATATCTGTCAAGTCCATCTGATCCAATGTATCATTCAGGGCCCTTGTTTCTTTATTGACTGTGTGTCTAGATGATCTATCCATTTCTTTAAGTGGAGTGTTAAAGTCCCCTGCAATGACCACATTCTTATCAATAAGGTTGCTTATGTTTATGAGTAATTGTTTTGTATATCTGGGGGCTCCGGTATTCGGCGCATAGACATTTATAATTGTTAGCTCTTCCTGATGGATAGACCCTGTAATTATTATATAGTGCCCTTCTTCATCTCTTGTTACAGCCTTTAATTTAAAGTCTAGTTTGCCTGATATAAGTATGGCTACTCCAGCTTTCTTTTGGCTTCCAGTAGCATGATAAATAGTTCTCCATCCCCTCACTCTCAATCTAAAGGTGTCCTCAGATCTAAAATGAGTCTCTTGTAGACAGCAAATAGATGGGTCTTGTTTTTTTATCCATTCTGATACCCTATGTCTTTTGGTTGGCACATTTAATCCATTTACATTCAGTGTTATTATAGAACGATACGGGTTTGGAGTCATTGTGATGTCTGTATGTTTTATGCTTGTAGTGATGTCTCTGGTACTTTGTCTCACAGGATCCCCCTTAGGATCTCTTGTAGGGCTGGTTTAGTGGTGACAAATTCCTTCAGTTTTTGTTTGTTTGGGAAGACCTTTATCTCTCCTTCTATTCTAAATGACAGACTTGCTGGATAAAGGATTCTCGGCTGCATATTTTTTCTGTTTAGCACACTGAAGATATCGTGCCAAGCCTTTCTGGCCTGCCAAGTTTGAAAGGAGAGATCAGTCACGAGTCTTATAGGTCTCCTTTTATATGTGAGGGCACGTTTATCCCTTGCTGCTTTCAGAATTTTCTCTTTATCCTTGTATTTTGCCAGTTTCACTATGATATGTCGTGCAGAAGATCGATTCAAATTACGTCTGAAGGGAGTTCTCTGTGCCTCTTGGATTTCAATGCCTTTTTCCTTCCCCAGTTCAGGGAAGTTCTCAGCCTTAATTTCTTCAAGTACCCCTTCAGCACCTTTCCCTCTCTATTCCTCCTCTGGGATACCAATTATGCGTATATTATTTCTTTTTAGTGTATCACTTAGTTCTCTAATTTTTCCCTCATTTCCTGGATTTTTTTATCTCTCTTTCTCTCAGCTTCCTCTTTTTCCATAACTTTATCTTCTAGTTCACCTATTCTCTCCTCTGCCTCTTCAATCCGAGCTGTCGTGGTTTCCATTTTGTTTTGCATTTCGTTTAAAGCGTTTTTCAGCTCCTGGTGACTGGTCCTTAGTCCCTTGATCTCTGTGGCAAGAGATTCTCTGCTGTCCTGTATACTGTTTTCAAGCCCAGCGATTAATTTTATGACTATTATTCTAAATTCACTTTCTGTTGTATTATTTAAATCCTTTTTGATCAGTTCATTAGCTGTTGTTATTTCCTGGAGATTCTTCTGAGGGGAATTCTTCCGTTTGGTCATTTTGGATAGTCCCTGGAGTGGTGCAGACCTGCAGGGCACTTCCCCTGTGCTGTGGTGTATAACTGGAGTTGGTGGGCGGGGCCGCAGTCAGACCTGATGTCTGCCCCCAGCCCACCGCTGGGCCACAGTCAGACTGGTGTGTGCCTTCTCTTCCCCTCTCCTAGGGGCGGGATTCCCTGTGGGGTGGCGTGGCCCGTCTGGGCTACTTGCACACTGCCAGGCTTGTGGTGCCGGGGATCTGGCGTATTAGCTGGGGTGGGTAGGCAAGGTGCACGGGGGCAGGAGGGGCAGGCTTAGCTCACTTCTCCTTAGATGATCCACTTCAGGAGGGGCCCTGTGGCAGCGGGAGGGAGTCAGATCCGCTGCCGGAGGTTTGGCTCCGCAGAAGCACAGAGTTGGGTGTTTGCAGCGAGTGAGCAAGTTCCCTGGCAGGAACTGGTTCCCTTTGGGATTTTGGCTGGGGGATGGGCGGGGGAGATGGCGCTGGCGCCTTTGTTCCCCGCCAAGTTGAGCTCTGCCGTCCGGGGGCTCAGCAGCTCTCCCTCCCTTTGTCCTCCAGCCTTCCCGCTTTCTGAGCAGAGCTGTTAACTTCTGACCTCCCAGACGCTAAGTCGCGCTTGCTGTCAGAACACACTCCGTCCGGCCCCTCCACTTTTGCCAGCCAGACTCGGGGGCTCTGCTTGGCCCGCGAGCCGCCCCTCCGCCCTGGCTCCCTCCCGCCAGTCCGTGGAGCGCGCACCGCCTCGCCGCCCTTCCTACCCTCTTCCGTGGGCCTCTCGTCTGCGCTTGTCTCTGGAGACTCCGTTCTGCTAATCCTCTGGCGGTTTTCTGGGTTATTTTGGCAGGTGTAGATGGAATCTAAGTGATCGGCAGGACGCGCGGTGAGCCCAGTGTCCTCCTATGCCGCCATCTTCCCTCCAACCAGTATTTTATTTTTTGAGATGTAAATATAAATGCTATGTTTTCAATTTCTAATTAAATTCCACTTCATTGCTGGTATATAGGAAAGCAATTGCCTTCTCTGTATTAATCTATACTCTGTAACCTTGCTATCATTGCTTATTGGTACCTGGAGTTTTACTGTTATTTCTTTCAGATTTTCTGTATAGGTGGTCATGTCATCTAAAAACAAATACAGTTTTATGTCTTTGTTTTTCCAATATGAATGTTTTTCATCTTTCTTTTTTTTGCATTATTTTTACTCCAGTACAGTGTTGAAAATAAGTGGTGAGAGGAGACACCCTTGCCTTGTTTCTGACCTTAGCTGGAAAGTGCAAGTTTCTTACCATCAAATTTAATGTTAGCTATAAATTTTTTAATATTATCCATCAAGTTGAGAAATTTCCCCTCTACTCCTAGCTTACCTCAAGTTGTCATCATGCATGGGTGTTGGATTTTGTCAAATGATTTACAGCATTTTTTTATAAGATTGTGTGATTTTTTTCTGTTAGTCTGTATATGTGATAAATTACCTTAATTGATTTTCAAATGTTGAAACAGCTTTGTATTACCTGGATTAAAACCCACTTAATGATAGTGTAGAATTAATTTTATTCATTGTTGGATTTGGTTTGTTAATGTTTTGTTGATGATTTTTGCATCTATGTTCACAAGATATATTGATGTGTAGTTTTCTTGTCAGTTCGTTTTCTGGTTTTGATATAAAGGTAATGCTGCCCTCAGAATGAGTTGGGAAATATTCTCTCTGCTTCTATTCTCCTTAAGAGATTTTAGAAAGTTGATATAATTTCTTCCTTGAATGTTTGGTAGAATTCACCAGTGAACCCATCAGGGTGTAGTGTTTTCTATTTTAGGAAGTTATTAATCATTGGTTAAATTTATTTATTGGATACAGGTATATTGTCTATTTCTTTTTGTGTGAGTTTTGCGAAGTGGTGTCTTTCAAGAAATTGGTCCATTTCATTTAAGCTATCAAATTTGTGAGCCTAGAGTTTTGTTTTTTTGTTGTTGTTTGTTTGTTTAAGTATTCCCTTAATGTCTGTAGAATTTGCAGTGATATTCCCACTCTCGTTTTTTATATTAGTAATCTGTATTTTCTCTTTTTCTAGTTAACTTTGCTAAAGGCTTATCAAAGTTACTAATCTTCTGGAAGTACTAGCTTTTAGTTTCATTTCTTTCTGTTTCTTAAGAATCTATTGATTTCTGTTCTTATTTTCTTCTGCTTACTTGCCATGTGATTTGCTCTTCCTAGTCTCCCAACATGGATACTTACATGCTTGATTTTAGATCTTTCTTTCTTTCCAAAAGGTACCTTCAGTGCTATAAATTTCCCTCTATGCACTGCTTTTGCTGCATTCAAATAATTTTGATAAGTTGCATTTTCATTTCCATTTAATTAAAAATGTTTAATTTCTCTTGTGACTCCTTCTTTGACTCTTGTGTTGTTCAGAATTGTGTTTTTTAATCTTTGCATACTTTGGGATTTTCTCATGGGATTTTCTCTTTGGGATTTCTGTTACTGATTTCTAGTTTAATTCCATTGTTGTATGAAAAAAAATACATTGCATGATTTCTTTTAATTATGATGTGTTCTGTGACCCAGAATGTGGTCTATCTTGGTAGATATTTAATATTAGTTTGAGAAGAATGTGCATTCTGCTGTTGTTAGATGAATTAGTCCGTAGATATCAATTATATGCAATTGATTGCTGTTATTGTTGAGTTCCACTATGTCCTTACTTTTTGTCTGCTACATGTGTGCATATGTATGTATATATTTTACATAATCATCTGTATGTCTTATTTAAATATGGGGAAAATATGAAGAAATCCATCAAGTTGCTAACTTTGGTTTCAAGTAAGATGAACAAAGAGATGAAGGGTATTGAAGTATGAGGACAAAAGGGAAAATATATAAGAAAAAGAGAATGAGAAAGAGAAGGGACAATGAAGAATAAAATCTATGTAGATGTAATAATCTTAAAATTAATGGATGGTATCTCAGGCTAATAGGATTTTAGGTCATTTTAAATTTATTGTTATACTTTATTCCTTCATTTCCTATTTTAAAGTGAGCATGCAATGTTTACACAAACAGGAAAACGGGCACCTGGGTGGCTCAGTTGGTTAAGCCTCTGACTCTTGGTTTCTGCTCAGGTTACGATCTCATGGTTTGTGAGTTTGAGCCCCACACTGGGCTCTGTGATGACATTCCAGAGCCTGCTTGGGATTTTCTCTCTTTTCCCTCTTCGCTGTCCCTCCCCCACCTCTCTGACTCTCAAAATAAATAAATAAATAAACTTAACAGGAAAACATAATAAATCTGATTTTAATGGATTGGAAAAACTTTTTGAAAGAAAATATTTATGGTTGAAATCTAAAAATGTTCTTGTTTAACTTGAAACAATTTAATCTTACACCTGAAGGGCTTATGAATTTCAAATGGTGAATTTTGACCTAAAGGAAACTAAAGGAAAAAAAAAATACATAATTGAAAAAAAAAAAGTTGGTATTTAAACCATAGTCTACTTTGGGAGGTATTTTTTTTTTCAGGAAAATAACTTGGAGGAAAAATATAACCACAAAAGCACATTTATCTAAAGCTTTATATTTTGAATACATAGATTATCTGTCCAAAGAGCCATCCCAGTGTTTAGTATAGAATGCCTTCTCTATTTTTCTTCCTCCCAGCAATAAAGCTGTTAGGAACCACAATAAAGACTATGCATAATGCCTGGTGAAATGGTGAGCTGTGAGTTAAAGAACAATCATAATTTGCTAATTTTTCCAAAATGCATTTAAAAATCCTTTCACATTAATCTCTGTGATTCACAAAGGAGGGAGGCAGGCTGGCAAAGTTTAAATGATTGAAAATGATGCCGGTGGCCTTCTGCAAAATCTGATTACAGCTTTGATGATTGATAGCTTGCCATTAGCACAGAGGGGGAAAAAGCCTAGAAATTGAACCAAGTAAATCAAGCAAAATCTTTCTAGTTTATAGGGAACACTTAGACATGATTCAAAAATGTTTTAACCAAGATTTCATTTTCTGTAAATATATGTTGCCTTCGAATATGAAGTATTCATTTCAGTGACTTTCTCCTGAACTGCACTTTAATCTTATCTTCACAAAAGTCCAGCTTGCCCTGCCACCTTCCCCAGCCTTCAAGGCTGGTGTGATTTACTTAAGTGACAGGGTACCAATCTATTTGTAGTCCTGTTTTCATTCGGCACCTTCTATGGAGTGCGTGTTACTGGGGAGACCTGAACATCGGAAAAAATCAGGAGGTGAGTAAAGAATCTCCCTTTTGCTTAGAAATTCCCTTGTATTTGCTAAATGCCTCATGTCAATTTGACATATAGGACAAGTTGCTACAGCTCATTAATTTGAGCATTAGTGCATTGATGATATATTCATACTTCTGCATAATACCACGGACCAGAAAAGACCATTCATAGTATACCACAACTACAAAAGATTTTTTCCAACGGACTTTAAGCAGAGAATAACTATCATGGTGGGATTCACTATCAACATGACACAGGCCATATTTTAGTAAACTTTCAATAATTAGTCAGATGAGTTGTGTACAGTCATGGAGAAAATATTTGTACATTTATATGCCATTCTTGCTTGTGTGTAAGATAATTAGTTACTGTGTAATAGTATTGAGGGACCCACCATGTCTTTATTAGCTAAACATATATTCACTAACAATGCTGGTAAACATCTGCTGACGTTCACTGTCTCCAGAATCATAAAAAGTTGACTACATGTCACTGTTATAAGCACTTACTTTGTGCCAACACTGTAGGGCCAATATTTACAGAGCACCTGCGATGTGTAAGACTGTATGTAAGGTCATTGAAGTAGAGGCCTTGGCTGTGTTGTTTATTTTAAGTTGAACAAAACGGTTAGTATAGAGTAATTTTGTTTCCTGTGTACACATTTTTAAAATTAATACATTAAGCTATACAAGTCTTGTTTTTCAGTCCCCCTCCTCCCTAGAAAAACCTAGGAAGTAAGTGCTTTTACTGACCTTCTTTTAAGAAATTTAAACTGAAATCTAGAAAAGATTACTACTTTCCCATAAACACACAACTGATGAGTGTCTTAGAGTATTGTTTTCCAGGTAGTTTGAATACTTGAGGACATAATTAGTCACTGGAAATTTTAAAGAAATATAAGATGGCCAGAAAAGAGAGGTTCTAAAATTAAGTCTAGGAACAAGTCAATGAACCTCTTTGACCTCAAGATATTCTCTCTAGTTACCTACCTTTCAAGTTAGGTATTGGGATTGTTCTGTATTAATCTCCTGTCGCTGCTACAAGTTACCACATGCTTGGTGGCTTAAAACACCACACATTGTTTATGTCATGGTTCTGAATAACAGAAGAAAAAATGGGTTTTTCACTAGGCTAAAATGGAAGTGTTGACAGGGTCGTGTTCTTCTGGAGACTAGAAGAGGATCTATTGCCTTTCTTTTTCCAGCTTCTAGAGGCCATTCCTTCCTTGACTAGAGATCTCTCTGCCATCTTCTGAAGCAGCAATAGCCAGGGAGTCCTTCTCAGGTGGCATAACTGTGGCTGTAGCTTTCAGTCTTCTCTCTCTCTCTAACTCTTCTTCCCTCTTGTACTTAGAAGGACTCTTATAATTGCCTTGGGCCTATCAGATAATCCAGACAACTTCCCACCTCAAGATTTTTTATCTTAGTCATAATGAAAATGTCCCTTTTGTTATATGAGGTCACCTATTCCCAGGCTCCAGGGATTAGAACATGGATATCTTATTAGAACATGGGGCTTCTTATTCCACCTACTACATGGTCCATACAGAGAATAAAAATAAGTTGGGAAAATACCTCAGAGGCTTTATTTGAATTCCTCAAGAAGTAAACCAATCAGCATCATTCCTCTAAAGCAACAGAATATTAAGATTGTTCAGGAATATGTGTTTTGAGTAAATCAAATTCTTATATACTGAGCACAATTTTGCCTGTATTTGGTATTCTGGATTTATGGGTAAAGACATAAACTGCTGATGGAGCTTCACATTGTCGTGGTTCTGAGGAAATCACTGTGGAAGAACAGTTTCATGCACTTGATTTCATATACAAAAGGGTTCATGCTTCAAAAATGGAGAGAGAGTTGGAGGGCTCCCTTTTCCTTTTTGAAGGACAGTTTTATATAAATTTGTGGTTAGATCCTTATTGCTTCTCAGGCCATTTTGATTTCTCTACCTGAATCTTGGGAACACATTAAAACTAGACTGCAGTAATATCCATTTAGTCACCTTGCAGGCAGTATTTTAGTAACCCAAATCAAACTGTTCATCTAAGTCGGGTTATTTTTCTTCAACGTGACTTTCCTTAAATTGTTTTCCTGTTCACATTTGTGATTCAATTTCTGTTGTGTACAGGCTTACTCAGACTTGTATTCAAAATTCTCCTAGGTTGTTCTCACATGAATTTTTAAACTTTCATTACTCTCTTAAGGGAGATTTTGTTTTTCTTTACATTTTATTCCAAAACGTGATAAGGGATGTTTGTAGATGCCCAGGAGCAAAAGACATGGTCCTGGAAAGATCTCTGGACTTCTTTCCCCAACTTCACTTAGAATACCTCAGCTTTATCTGGCTTATGCATTGGGTTTCACTGCAAGGTTATTGTTGAAAATAAGTTTCCATAGGTGTTTTAATTATATTGGCTTTATTATACTGGTTTATTATACTATTTAATTATACTGGTTGCTCTCTATGAACTATTTATTTTCATCAAAGATGCCTCTTGACTGGCCAGCAAATATCTCACACAAACTGGCTTTTTACATTTTTTTCTGTCTTTTCCCCCTATCCTACATTATTATTCCCTATCCAGATCCTTCATCCTCAAGGGCAAAATCAAGTTTCATCTTATGTGTGAGACTGTCCCTGGTCACTTCAGCACAGAGTGATCTCTCCCTCTGGAACACTAAGTGTGGCACTTAATCATATATTTCTTGTCTGTTATATCCTTGGTGCTATGCACAAAGCATGGCATGCAATGGTTATATTCGTGGTTATATGCAATGGTTATATGGTGTCCCATGGAGGAAGAAAGATGGGCAGAAGGAAAGACCAAAGGAAGAAAGAAAAATGTTTCTGCATGCATTATGTTTAGGTGTTCCTAAACTTCCACTGCTTGACTTAACTTTTCAGATGTAAATAAAAATCTACCCCGCTGGTTTACAGCAAAGAGAGAGGACAGCAGTTTTCACATTTATCACCTGCTCTTTGATGTGCTGGGTGCATTATATGATCATCCTCTTTAATTTAATCTTCATAGCAATGCTTTGAAGTTTCACCAAAGAGGAAATGGAAGCTAAAAAAGTTAAGCAACATTACTCATGTCACACACACTAGCAGGGCTTGAATTCAAATCCCAGAGTCTGTATGCTCTCTGGATTTTTTGGCAAGCTCCCATGAAGCTAGTTACTGCTTTCTAAATGTCACTGAACATCTGACAGGAAGAAAATACTTATATTGTATTTTTATTGTAGGAATTTTTGTATTGTAGGAATTTTGTATCGTAGGAATTTTATATTGTAGGATAAACGAATGAATTATTGAAAGCATTATTAAAGAAGGATGATGTTAATGTCTTTTAATAAACTACTACTCTTCTATGGTCTACCACTGCCATTGTCATGCCCTAGCTGTTAGGAGCCCAGACACTAGAGCCATCTGGCCTTACCTTCAGTTCTCACTATACCTCACACAAGCCGTAGATCCACAGTTAAATTACTTAGGCTTCTTTGCCTCAGTCTTTTCATTTGTTACAGGAGGAAAGTAGCTGTATTTACTTCTTAAGGTTATTGGTAGGATTAAATGCATTTATCCCAGCTCTTAGATGATAATAACATTTATTGAGTGCTGCCTGCTATCACTGCTTCCACCAACATTTATTAAGTTTTTAATAAATGCCTAGTGTTATGCTTGCATTGTGATTATAAACCACCTAACAGCCCTATAAGCTGAGCATTTTTACCATTCCCATTTATAGATGAGGAAGCTGAAACTTAGAAATTGCTTGCCCAAGGTCATTCAAGTAGTAAATAAAAGAGCTGGACCCAAGCCCATGTCTGTCTGACTCTCATGATCTAAATGACTGAGACTTCATGAAAACATTGGCCTCTATCTTGTCTGTTCTGGCTGGGCTTTTGCTTCCCTGTCTTCTGTCAATGGATTCACTCCTAACACATGTTCATTGTGGCAAGTGTGGCAAGTCCCTTTTCTCCACATTATTGTCTCCATTCATTGCTTTCTGACTATAACTAGTGCCCCTATGACTCCCCAGCTTTGTTGTCAGATCTGAGATTCTACCAAATTGGGAGGTCGTTTGAGAGTTGTCCTTGCCATTCTGGTTTCTCATTCTTGTGATTTGTATCAACTGTATTACACACACACACACACACACACACACACACACAGTCTTTCTGCTTTGGGTTTCCTGAGAAAATTATCTATTATCCAAATGGAATGACATCAGTTAGTCCCAGCACCACAGATTTCTATAAATGTCCTCAGGGCTCAGGGGATATCTTCATCTAAAATAGTGCTCCCAGGAGAGTCCTACTTAATTTTCCCTACTAAAAGCAACTTACCGTAAGCAATGTTGGTAAGGCTGTGTGCCAAGTATGTTAATCTACTGCCTGGAAAATGCTTCGGCCTAGGCTGATCTCTATGACTGATGCACTTGTGATCTTCTTAGGAATCACCCACGGATGGAATACAAAGCAAAATACCTGAATTAGAAGGCTGTACTTTGATAGTTACAACGGTGAAAACTCTTAACTTTCTTAATTCTCTCTCTTATCAAAGGCAGAGAGACCTCCACAGACCGTTTTGCTGATTCCTGAGGCAAACGAGTGCAGTTAATTATGTAGATCACCTACTGTGTATGACTCAACATGCATGTATTTAGACTTTTTTCACAGATACAGGGCTAGGAGCTCAGAATACAAGCACCTAGAGGTTTTTAAGGAGATGGGAATCCAGTAATCTCAGATGAATAATATGTGACTTGGCATCAGTTTTCTCATTTAATCCTCATAACAGTCCTGAAAGAAACAAACTATTATTTCAGTTTTTACACATGAGCAATGAGAGTCTCAAAGAGTTTGAGTATCTGGCATTTTAATTCAGGACTATTTGGTTCTGAAATCCATGCATCTTCTACCGTACCACTGCCTTCGCCAGTGCCCTCTGCCAAAAGGGAACTTTTGTATAACGTTTGTACTTAGGATTGCAACTTTTGCATCAGAGAGATCTCAGTTCAAGTACGAGCTCTGCCACCTATAACCTCTATGACCTTGGGTGTGCACACATATACACACACACATGTATATGTTTTTCATATAAATCTACATTATAGGATTGCCATGTGTGTTAAATGAGATGCTGTGTTAAGCCTGTTATAAATTGAGTACATAGTAGATACTTAGTAAATGGTAGTTACTGTTACATCATTATTAGTAAAGGGAATTTATGTGGGTCTATCCTGGTTATGGTAAGGAAAACACCATGTGAAATGTACCTCTCTTCTTCCACAGAACTTAAGATAAAGAAATGGAATTAGCTGGTGGGTGAAGTAGGACCTGGTCAGCAGGAGTTCTACCATTAACATGAATGAGTCTGCTCCATCCTTCCCTAAGTCCTTCAACTTTACTGTTCCTTTTATAGAATGATCCTTTTGGAAATCACAGAATAAGGAAAGTGCCTTCTTAGCCTTCATGGCAGATCTATACTGAAACTGATTCTCGATTATTCAGTGTCAAGCGATAAAATATTGAGGAAGTTCCATTAAAATGCTAGGTTTTTAGTTAAATGAAGTAAGCCTGCGGAACCTGGTAAGACAATGCACAACCTTCTTGCTTTATGTGACTCTGTGGCACATTTGCCTAAAGAAAGAGAAAAAGTATTCCAATAATACTCTTGAGGAGCTTGAATGAATACAGGATCAATTCTGACCTTTTTGTCCTTAGTGATCCATAAATATAACTTCTGATTTGGAGACTGGATATGGAGTACACCTACTCATTCTCTATTTCAGCAAATATCTATTGAGCTCTTTGCTGTAGTTTCTTCCATCATGTGGAAATGACACTCTGGTGCCCTTCATTCAGTGTGGGTCGCATGCTTATGATACATACTTGAGTAAAAGAAGGTTGTGTAAAGTATTATTATAGTTCTAGCAGAAAGGATAAAGGTATGCAAAAAAAAAAAAGACAATAAAGGACAATACAAAAGTAATAACTATTTTGTACTGGTGAGGTTATAGGGAATTTTGGTGCATATGTGTGTATACTGTCCATCATTTATATCATCATACCTTTGTCTATGACAAAACTCCTAAAGTCATTTTTGACTGAGCTCTATCTTTGTTTTACATATATCATGTCATTTAATCTTAGTTACTCATTATTCTTTATTTTTATTCTGTCCTCGCTCCCTAGGTGATCTCATTCAGTCTTAGGACTTTCAGTGTCGTCTATTTCTGATGACTCTCAAATTTAATTTCTATTTCTGCCTTCTCCCTTGAGCTGCATACACAAACATAGAGTTATTCAGCTTCTTATATTGAATATCTGATAGGCATCTTGATAGCAGAATGTCTTAAACTGAACTTCTGATACCTCCTCGACAAACATACTTCACTAATTTTCTTAGAAATTTTCTCTTTCTGTAATTTCAAGCTCTACTTTCCAACAACTTGTTAAAGTAAAAAGCCCGCGTGCCATTCTGGATTTGTCACACGTAGATCCAGTGAGCAGGTTTCATGAGCTGTATTTTCAAAACCTATCCCCAGTCTGAACACTTCTATTATTAGCACACTGATCCAAGCCGACATTCTGTCTGACCTGGAAGACTCTGTTGGTCTCTAATCTGGTCTCCTGCATTTTCACCTGGTCCTTTTTACATCAATTTTCCACGCATTAACTAGGGCGACATTAAAAGACCCCACACCAGTGCACTAATCTGCTCAGAACCATTCAGTGGTTTCCCATCATACTCAGAATAAAATTCTTACTGTGACTGAATAAGACTCTCTCTGATTAGCCATGGATTACCTCCTTGACCACATTTCCTACCCTCTTCCCCATTCGTGTTGCATTAGCCACACTGGCCATTTCATGGTTTCCTGGGCACGCCAACTTGTTTGTATCTCAGCAGCATGCTATTCTATTGCCTGGCCGACTCTTCTGCTACCTTTTCCTAAGGCTTACCCCCTCACTTCATGTATATCTTTTTAAAATGTTTCCTCCTCAGAATCATCAACTGACTGACACAGATGGAACGCCCACCTTCTCTTCCCATTACCCTTCTACTTTTAGCCATTCTTTATCTTCACCTGAAATTACATACATGTATATTCATACATGTCAACACATATCTATATTCTAACTTATATGAGTTCCTTGGTATATATCCTTAGTATATGTTCCTTGTAAAACTCTTTCCCTTCAAGATTACGAATACCTCATGATCTGGAACCATGTCACAGTCTGTACCTATTGCACAGATCAGCGTATAATAATTACTCAATAAATGCATGTCAAATTGAATTGAATCAATACAGTGCCCTTCACATTTATTACTCATTTGCTTGTATAGATTTTTAAATTGACTAAAAGATTAAACAGTCCATCTTTGAGGGCTCATGCAAAGCATTAAAACAGTTAAAATAGGAATACAGGTTTAGCTCCCTGCTTTCAGTTAAATGCCAGTCCTTGCTTGGAAGATACACTCTGGTAGCTTACATATACATGTAACAGATCTTTAAGCTCGATATTGAGTAAATATTTTTATTGCCAAATTTGAGTTGAGGAAATTGAAATTCTGCATTGACTTTTAGTGTCATAAACTGTAAAAGCACAAATGATTACTAGAGATTAACTAAATCTACTTAGTAGCTGGGAGAAACTAACAGAATTCCCAAAGTTCTTACAGACTCCATGGCTACAAGCCAAAATGATGGAGCATTGGCCATGTTGGAATAAAAAGATTTTATTTTTCTGATATATGTTTTTGGACTTTGTCCATGAGTCTGTCTTGTCTTTTGTTCTCGATCGGGAAGGTGGCATGCTAGGGGTTGGGAAACCCGGTAGTGAAAATACTGTGGATCCTGTGCGTTCCTCAGGACATCCATGCTGAAATCAAAGAGCAAGTTTCAGTTAATAGCAGATTTTGGCAGCAGTGACAATTACATCAGTCCTGTTGATCCCGTGTCTCTTCCAAGGCCCAGGATTTATTGCAATATTTAGTTGCGATGCAACTCCTAATGCACCTAAATTGATGTTTGTGGTTAAAGCAACATGTTTTTCAGACACACTGGTATTTTACCAACTCTGACCACAAGAAACCTATCTATAAAATAGCCCGGTAGAGTATGTCTGTTCCATTGAGTTATTTTTCTCTAACATCTTCTAGAAGACATTTGATGTTTTAGAACTTCATGAAAACAGCTGAAAGATTGAAACTGTATGAATCCACATTGTTGAATAAGTATATATACTGTGCTATATATTTTATATTAGTTTGATTAAGGCAACTCTGATGTTAGAGGAATATTGCATTTTTATTAATTACTTACATTTTTAAAATATCTATTAATTTTTGAGAGGGAGAGAGAAAGTAAAAGTGTGAGCAGGGGAAGGGCAGAGAGAGAGAGAGAGGGAGAGAGAGTGAGAGAGGGAGAGAGAGAGAGAGAGAGAGAGAGAGAGAGAGAGAGAGAGGAGACCCAGAATCCAAAGCAGTCTCCAGGCTCTGAGCTGTCAGCTGTACATGGGGTTCAAACTCAGGAGCAGAGCTGTGAGATGATAACCTAAATCTAAGTCCTATGCTTAACTGCTTAACCCACTGAGCCACCCAGGTGCCCCTTATTTTTCCCAATATAGTATCAGGTGAAATCTCTCAGCTGGGCATGGCTGAGGAAAGAGTCTGTTTTGATAGAACCTGCATTTCTACTTCATTTCTTCTTCATGTCCTATGACTAAGCACATGGCAGTCCACCTTAAGTTTTTATTTCCTCATCATATCTAATAATTTTCAGGAAATTCTCACCATTACATGTACTTAAAGTTCATTTTTAGCCTTAGGAATCTCTTTGTTACCCATAAGAAAAATCCACTCGGGGCGCCTGGGTGGCTCAGTCGGTTAAGTGGCCGATTTCGGCTCAGGTCACGATCTCACGGTCCGTGAGTTCGAGCCCTGCATCGGGCTCTGTGCTGACAACTCAGAGCCTGGAGCCTGTTTCGGATTCTGTGTCTCCCTCTCTCTGACCCTCCCCCATTCATGCTCTGTCTCTCTCTGTCTCAAAAATAAATAAATGTTGAAAAAAAAAATTAAAAAAAAAAAAAGAAAAAGAAAAATCCACTCAAAATGCTTAGCCACAGAACAGACTTGATAGTAAGGATATAGGACTTTGTCCCAGAACCCGAGTTCAGGGACTGAAATCAAGTCTGAGTGGGGGTTCTGAAGCTTGGGGTTGTACAGCTCTCAAGAATCAAAGCATACCGAAAGAATGATTCCCTTTCTAGACCCAGTTTCATCACTTCTTTTTTTTTTTTTTTCAGCATACCTCCTTCATTCTTTAGGTCCTGAGTTTATAGATCTAGCCCAAATGATGAACCTAAACTGATAAGCAGGAATTAATCCTGATTCAAATAACCAAGACAAAGTGGATTTACCACCTTGGATGAGATACCCATATCAGCAAGGACCATGGAAAGATCACTAGGGCAAAGGGGCTGCAGGGCCCCATTCCTCAAGATCAGCAGCGAAGAATATTGCAGACAGGCATTGGTGGCGTGGGCAGACACTGCAAAATGTGCACGTTGCTAGTACACTTGTCTCTCGGGTGATTTGCAAGGAGCTTTACTCACCTTTGGTATATTAATCTCTAGTCCTGCATGTTGTTAGTTACTTAACTGGGGAAAGGCTTTGCTTTTTGTGTACAATGCAGCTTCCTACCGTTCTCTCTGCTGTGTTCCTTTATAAGTATCTTCTGGCTCTGTATGGTCAATATTTACACCTTTTTGTCCTTTACTGAACAAACATTCCTTGGTTGTTCATGACTAATACCTCTTGTTACAGAAATAATAGACTTACCTCAAAAGATTCCTTTTTTCTCTGCTTATAGGCAGATGGCCAGGATTGGTAGAGAATAGTCAAATGGTGATTTTGTTTATTCTGCTTATTTTCTCTCAATTGCAGACATACTGGTCTCTAGCAATCCTACTATATAGGTCAACTATATATCTTTTCCCACTCTCCAAACAACTATATATAACCTTAGTGGCTTTCCTCAAGTGTCCTCCATTTTACCAATTCTTTTCCTTCAGCTAATAACTTCCTTCATAATTTATTAACCTTATAAATCAATAGATACTTCCTCATCTTTCCAACATCAAATATACCAATGACTCGCATTTCTGCTCATTCTGACAGCCCTTATCTTACAATGACTGGAATTTTTCTTGCTCCTAAGCAAGGCTGACCCCTAAATCTATCCTCTCCTGCTCAAGGGTCTCAATAGTGATTTATACACATTATCTTGAGCATCATTTTGTCCCTCTCCATTGGTTAGTTCCCCATATCATTATTAAAGCATGTTCAAATATTTCTGCTTTTAAAATGCATTCTGTGGACTCTACCAGACTTCTTACCAATACACCCTATTGTTTTTATTCTCCTTTGTTATGAGATTCCTAAATGTGTGGTATATGGTTTCTGTTTTTACTTGATCATCTTTCATCCTTTTATCAACCCATTATGATTGTTTTCTTATTCCAGCCACTCCACTGAGACCATTATTTCAAAGCTATCAATGACATTTAGGTTGCTAACTCAATAATTACTTCTCTGTCTTTATCTGAAACTTTCATAAGTACTAGCCATGGCTGGTGATTACACTACTCTTCAAACTCTTTCCCCTTGTTTTCCATGACAGAACATTTTCCCAGCTTTCTTCTACTTTGGTGTCGTCTTGTTCTTGACCCACCTTACTAACTGCTCCTCTTCAACTTGTAATGTTGCCTTGCCCCAGGGTTCAGTAATGGATCCTCGTTTTTGTAACTACTCAGTCTTCCTAGATGAACTCAGCCTCATGCCTATAAATAGCATCGATTTGACCTGCACCTTTGAATTCACTAGTCACAGCATGAGTTACACCCACAACGCTACACCTGTATATGTACCTATCTACTTACCATACTGCTTAGATATTCAACAGACATCTCAAACTTAAAAGTTATCAACCAGAATTCTTGATTGCTGCCTATCCTCATTCTACTCATCCTGTATTCTTTCCCATGCAAGTAAACCTTACAATCACCCACTAAGTTGCTTATGTTAATAATCTTCAGCCTTACTTTTCCCTCTTTTTTACCGTATGAAATCCACTACCATTTTTTTTTTACTCTACTACTGACTCAATTATTGACCCACTTCTGTCTCTGTATTGCTATAGCTCTCATCCAATCATCAGCCCATCTTGCTTATCTATCTTGAATAAATACATGGCTTTCAATTTTTTTCCCTGCAACACTTTGTCTATTTGCTTCTATGATAAATTTTTCTTAAAAACTTACAGATAACTTGCCTCCTCTTGCTGAAAATAAAACCCTCCAGAGGAACTTGGAATCTCACTCTAACCCCTTATTCTTACTTAAAGAATTCTACCAGACCAAGCTTCTGACCAGTCTCTGAATTCATTTCATAGTAGCCTTCCCCAAGTATATCGCAATCAAGAAGAAGAAAACAAAAGTTGCACACATTCAAATGGCTTCTTTATGTCTTCAACACACTAACCTTGCTCACATTTCAAGGTCTTAGTCAGTTTCAGCTGCTATAACAAAACACCAGAGACTAAGTAGCTTAAATAATAATTTCTTAGAGTGTTGGAAGCTGAAAAAATCAAAATCAAGGTAACGGCAGATAGGGTGTCTGATGAGAGCCTACTTCCTGGTTTGTAGATAGCTGAATCCCCTCTATGTTCTCACATGACGGGAAGAGAGCTAGCTCTCTGGCCTCTTATAAGAGTACTTAATCCCATTCATGAGAGCCCAACCCCATGACCTAATTATCTCCCAAATAGTATCACGATGGGGCATCTCCAAATACCATTACAATGAATTTTAACATAGGATTTTTACATAGGGTTTTAAACATAGAGTTTTAACATAGGAATTTAGGGAGGACACATACTCAGGGTTTTTGCAGTAGGTTCTCTGGAATGCTTGTTCCCTTTATTCGGGCTTTCTACCTTTCTTGGCATTGAGATTTCAACATTACTATTGCCTCTTGAAAAAAAAACAAAGTTTCCTTTGACCATCATCAGGTCTCTTTCTACCTTGTTCCTCTGTTTTCATTCCCTGCAGAACCCTTATCTTTTGAGACTGCAACAGTATCTGCCTTATGGTATGTTCTCCATAAATATTAGCTGTTGATGTTTTTCCACAACATTTTGACATTTTGTAGGGCATGTGTTGATTTTGTTTTTTGAACAAACAAGAACATTTAATTTGATTTGAATTAGAATAAATAAGACATAGTACAAAAGTGTGACTGAAAATAAAGCAAGAAAACTGAACCCTACATTGAGTATTTTCAGAGCAGCATGTAATTAACCAAAATGGAAATCTGTTTGTCAGAAGATGGGGTGGGGATGAGAATCCATAATGATTGTAGTTCTTAGCATCCTGTTTTTATATCTTAGCGGAAAGAAAAAACAATCTACTGAAGATTATCTTTATCTTTTACTGATCATTGATGAAGTTTTGGGGTGATGGTATGGTGGTCTGGAGCCAGTGGCCAAGAAGGAATCTTTGAAGATGTCATTGGTGCAAAAAGGTGATTTTATTAAAGCATGGGGCAAGACCCACAGGCAGGAAGAGCTGCACTGGTCTCCTTATATAGGGAGGGGGGTTAGGGATAGAGTATGTCTCTAAGGAATTTTGGAAGCAAGGTTTCCAGGACCTTGAGGGGCTAGGTGTTGCTAGGGAAACAACATTTATTACCATTTAGAAAACCTCAGTCACGAGACCCTTTAGGTGTAAATCGAAGGGCCATAAGCTTGGAGTATGATTGCCAGCATATATCTTGGGGCAGTTGAGATAAAGGAAGTTGACTTGCAGGATCCTCAAGTTTGGGATAATGTTAAGCTAAGGTTCTCTTCCACCCCCAGCAAAGTGTCACGCTTGAGGCAGCTGAGCTCCCAGAGGGAGGTCACTCTGCTGGTCTCAAGGATTTGTTAATGGGCTATAGGAAGTAAGGGAATTTAATTTTTCATTTGCCTTAGTTTCCCACATTACCATGGCAAGAACTTAAACCTCTTTCCTTTATTCTTGGTGAGCTGGAAGTATTCCAAGGAATATCACACAGATCCCACCTGGGGTGTGTGTGGGGTGCTAGCTTGCATTTTGCCCCTCAGCCTGCCTCATGCTCCCTCATTAATCATGACTTTACAAAGCCCTGTGGTATATTCTTTATGGGAAGATTGAAACAAGACTGGTACTTTCATCTCACGTCTGACCCTAATTTTAGTCCAGGCAGATGGACTTGGGGAATTTTAGTCATACCACTGAGTGGTCTGGGGAAGTTAACAGGTCACATAATTGAGAAAGCTCAGAGAGTAAACTGTGGTTCTCCAACGAATTATTCTTAATTTTATGCCATGTGTTCATGGATGTTTTCTTCATGAATCAAAAAAAAAAAAAAAAGTATGAGGTGGGAGATGTAGAAGATTTTCATATCTATAGATTTAAATATCAACTAGCTATTAATTTTGTATATAGGGCAGAGACCTGTATTGTTTATGTCACCCAGAAACTGATCACTTTTCTACCAACAGTGGTTCAGATTTCCTGGGGGGAACCACCCTGTTATCTCACTTTGGGGTCGCAGGTTGTCTGGGGAGTCACTAAGTTGCCAGCTCCAAGCGTGAGTATATTTCTTAGTCTGGCCAATGAGAACACCACATGCCCTTGGCTGAAGTACTTGGTTCAGTGATAGGCAGATAATCAGAGTCAATACCATGAATAAGACTTTTATTGGGATTACTAGGAGAAAACACTCTTTTCTGTTTTTGCCATCTTCATCACGATAGACTAGGGCCTGTATCTCTACTCCATAGTGTAACTCAAAGAGAGTCAGAGTTCAGCTGAACGGGCCCAGTGGACAGAGAGAGACCAAGTTGTGGCATTCTGCTGTATGTATTCCTGGCTTTCTTAGTTATGGAAACTCATAAATTGCAATTGAGGAAGACAGACTTAATGTTCTGTTCATTTTTATGCTACAATATAAATTAACTTGTATTGGCTTTTAAGTTGTATTTATGGTTGTCTTTGTGGTGAGAAAATACTTATTAAGCATAGATACATTATTGAGAATTACCTTTTTACACTACTTTGTGGATCTCATGGCATTGACACTTGGAGGGAGTAACAAAGAGGTTTAAAAACCAGGTCAGGGGGTGCCTGGGTGGCTTAGTTGGTTTAGCATCTGACTCTTGATTTAAGCTCAGGTCATGATCTCATGGTCATGAGATCAAGCCCCATGTTGGGCTCTGCTCTGGGCACGGAGCCTACTTGAGATTCTCTCTCTGACTCTCCCTCTCCCCCTCCCCTTCTTGTGCTCCCTCTCTCTCTCTCAATAAGTAAATAGATTTAGTAAAAGGTCAAATCACTAAGTTTTACACATAAGACTAAAATAACATTGTGTGCCAACTCTATTAAAATAATAATAATAAGAAAACACATGCAACACACAAAACATCTTGTCATACCAATTTTCATTTCCGTTTGGAAAGATAGGATTGCTTTTGTGAAGCAGTTGCATGGGGTAAACTGCTTTCTATAGTTGTCAAAATGAGAAGAACCGTCAAATTTGATGCTTCAGAGAATGACAGATAATATGGTTTGGGTACGTAGAGGATTCATGGAGGATTAGAGACTTGAATTAGATCTTAAAGCTTAGATAGGCAGTGTGTGGTTGGAGAAGATTCAAGGCCTTACTTTTGGTGAGGAGCAAATAGCAAAACCTTGGGGTCTTTGGAGGACAATAAGCCAATGGGATTGGAGCTCATAATGTCCCTTAATAATATGGGCTAGTCTTACTATAATGTGCCAAATCAGTCATTTGAAGAATGTGGTTTTGTCAAATCTCAAAACAAAGTTGCAGAGAAGGATTTATTTCCAGTGTACAATTCAGAAAATTAGGTTTTATGCAGTTCCGCAACATGCCTGAATTATCTGGTTTACAGGGCACAATAATAAGTAAAATAAATGCAGCTCCTGTCTTAATGCAGAGCTTGCACTTTTGAAGATGGCACTGGTAAAGTGGAGGCAGTTCAGAGAGAGTTGAGTACTCCAGTGAGAATTCTCTGGAAGGGTCTCTAAGAAGTTTTTTAGTTGCCCATACAGTGAAGATTTAAGTTGAGTTAGGCTTTTGGTGCAATTGGAAACAACATATATAACGAGACATCTTCATCTGGTCCATGATGTGTCGAGAAAGTATCTTCTCATTTGGAGGAAGCTTTCTTTGCCTCAGTTTCATTCCAGTCTCTCTGGGAGCACCCTGTCTTCATTGCTGGATCCATTCTCCAGCTTGTTTCTGCAGGTTAGAGTGAAATTAGTGTTGGAACAGGAAGGCTAGAACCTGTTCTGCATTACATGTGTTTAAAGTCTATTTGTAAATTTTTCTAACAGCTGCGAAGTGGCTTTTTAACGTGTCCAGTCATTGAAATGATTGTGTAATGCAAGTCTTGTCATACATCATTAAGATCATCTTCCTACCTCTAGGCCGATTCAGGAGTGGCTCAGACATTTGGACTGCCCTGCTGAATAATTCCAGTTTGTTTATAGCTACCAGAAATGCAACATTAGGTTTGGTAATTCCAGAGTGACTGCTACATTCAGATGTTCCTAGTCTTACCAGCTTTAGAGTTATTTTGCAGAACCTGTCCTTGTCTTGGTTACCAGGGTGTGGGAAAACCAGTCTCTTGTTATTATTATAGGAGATAATCTTTACCCTGGAGATCTATGTCTTTCTCTCTCACATTTAAATATAGAAATGGAGAACTGGCCCACATTGCTATCCTGTGTTGGCATTAGTGCCTTTGCCTAATTGTAAAGCTCCCTTTGAGTCTTGTGTTGATTTTCTGATTATTTCCATTATCTGTTGCTTCTGTCATGGCAACATTTTCCCCTTTTACATTCAGAAGCAGTAAACTGCAAACATAGTGTTTCATTTTAGTTCATTTTTATTAAGAATACTGGTTACACAAACCTGTATCAGTATAAATATACTAGAATTAAGGCTGAGGCAGTATCCAGGGATGTAACAACCATGTTGGAAGCCAGAATCAGGCATCAAGGTTCACATTCATTCAGAGAAGTCCAAAGCTGGAGAGAGGAGAGCCAGGCGCTAGCCATAACAGGGAAGTAGAAATAAAGCCACAGTAAAGCTAAAGCTGAGGAGTAAGAGTAATTCAGGGCAATTCAGAAGCTAGAAAGCCAGTGTGGGTCAAACCCAGCACACGTCAGATGCTTCCTCAGGAGCAAAGAAAACACTCTGTGGGACTGGTCCTGATGCTGCTGGATTTTATTTTCACTTAGAAAAAAAATCTGTTCAACATTCAGAAGCTTCTACTTCCAGAAATTCTTTAAGTTGTCAAGTGATTTATACGACCCTTGATTGAAAACTGATGCATGGTGCTTTGCATATATTATCTCTGATCCTCACAAGAACCCTCAAGGTAAGTATTTTTACTTCAGTTTTACTGATGAGGAATTTCTAACTCAGAGTGATTTGGTAAATTTATCTAGGATTATACAGTCGTGTGGCAGAACCAGGATTCAGAGCTAGTTGTGTTTGAATCCGGACCTGATTTGGTTTTCTCTGAGCTCCCTCACCCCGCTTTCCCTTTATCAAATGGGATACCAAGTCAGAATGTCCTCTCTTCAGCTGGGGTCAAAACTACCAACAGGCAGAACATGAAGGGATGAAAGCAAATGTAGAATTCAATTATTCTTAATTTATCGTCTGTTCAGATTAGTTCAGAGAAGTTAAGTAACTTTCCAAGGTAATCCATCCCAGTTTTGCTAAAACCATTCTGAAAGGTGAGTGTCTAGATTCCTCGGCCAGTGTTACGTTCCTAGATCTTAGATCCTTTGGACCATGCTACTGAGTGTTGAGGTTTTGAGAATTTGGAGTCTTTGCCATAACATCCTCTCCTCTGTCTTCCCTGACGGCCTGTGCACTTTGAATCCAGAAATGTATTCACTGATCACACACTTTGACCTTATTAAGGCTCGAGAAAGGTTGTCATCCAAATGAATATCCCTGGAGGAAGGATTTCACATTAGAGAGGTCATAGGTGAATGCCTGGTGTCAGAATTGATCCATCATACATGAACAGGCAGCATGTGATTACATTTTTTGGTTGGCGTTGATGCTAGGTAATAATAAATTCCTTTTAGCCTCAAGGGATTTGTCGCAGCTTGAGTTCTGCCGTGGAAAATCTCATCAGTTTAGTAGCAATGAAGTACTCCTCTGAAAAAGGTGTGCAAATGATTTCTGATATCAAGAAAACAACCCACAGATCCAGTCATTTGCATGGAAATTAGACGAAGCCCTGGAACTTGGGACCTGATTTTGTTTTGGACATCACTGAAAAAGAGAAACACTTGCATGATGCCAGATACCAAGTAACATTTTTGTCAAATCAGTTATAATTTTAAAACTGATAGGAACAATAAAACTAGTATAGTTCTCTGTTCTGCTGGCTTAAACTATTCCATCCACCAAACGACCAGCTTACATGTTCTCTCCAAAACAGTCGTTCTCCAAATGCAGCTCCTGGATCACCAGCATTGGGTACTTTAGCATCATAACTGGTAAACTTGTTAGAAATGAAATTCTCAACATGGTCCCCAAATCTCTGGAGTCAGAAACTTTGAGGATGGGAGCCAGGAATCTTTTTGTCAAGCCTTTCCACGTAAGCTTGGTGTTCACTAAAGTTTGAAAATCAGTACCTTAAACTTGATACCTATTTGTGTCATCCTGGGCTCCTATATTGTGACTGTGCTCTTTGCAGGAGTCAGGAACTCAAATGCGTTTAAACCAAGAAGTCACAGGTAAACTTACTCTACTGGTGTTCAAATGTTGTCATAGCAGTGCTTTTCTTGAGCTCTTGGATCTGTTTTCCTCAAGGCTATTTTATTTATAGGTAGCTTCTTTATATATAAAGAAAGGCACTGGCAGCTCTAGGATTAGAAAGTTCTCTTGGACCTTTTTTTTTTTTTCCCCTTCCTGATTGCTTGAGAGTATGAGGGGGATTACTGTCCTTAGCCTCTCTTGAATCAATTGCCATCCCTGAACTAACAATCAATGTAGTCCCTCAGATGGCATATTCGGAGTAGTCAGATTTGGGCCAGTGTTCCACATGGAGCCAGTGAATGGTATCGGCACCATTTGAACCACATCTGCTAAGATCCTTTTCCCAAAGGGAGAAGTAAAAAATAGAAACAAACAGCAAAACAGAAGTTCGTGATGAAGTCAATCCCCTACAGTGGTGTTGTGGGTTGAAACATGCCCCCCACAAAATGTATATATTGATGTCCTACCCTCTCCTACCTCAGAATTTGGCCTCCTCTAGAAATAGTATCATTTCAGATAGGATTAGTTTAGGTGAGACGATACTGGAGAACGTTGGGCCCCTAATCCAATGTGACTAGTGGCCTTATGAAAATGGGAAATTTGGACATCCAAGCACAATGAACATCATTTAAAAATCGGGGCTACTGTGCTACAATCCAGGGAGCTACCAGAGGCTAGGAGAGAGGCCTGGGTCAGATCCTTCCCTAGCACCTGCAGTTAGAACGTGACCCTGCCAACATCTTGATTTTTGGACTCTGAGCCTTGAGAACTGTGACACAGTACATTTACTTTGTTTATACCACCTACTTTGTAATACCTTGTTATGGCAAACTTGGGAAACAAGTGTAAAGGTCAAGTGCTTATTCTTTCTAACGGCTCATAAGGTTTGTGTCAGTACTGTTCAACACTGCCTGCATACTAGAACCATTTAGGTAGTGTATCATTTAGGCTCTCAGGACACATGGCATGCTCTGTGGGAGTAACTGAAGAGAATTTAATAAACTTATTATTTACAGAGGTGTAGCTAGGGTTATGAGAACAACCAAATAATGGTGAAGCCTCTAGCAGTGTCAGCAGCAAGATGCTGTCAGGAACTCCCTTGAGCTGGGAGAAGGAGAGCTGAACTGCCAGATGTTGAAGTAGCCAATCTAAGCAACAAGCCAAAAATGAGAGTTAAGCCTTTAATCACTGGCGGAAATTGTAAAACAAGCAAGAGTCTATAACCAGAGAGAGTCTAGACGCTCAGTGTTCCATTGTTCCCCATGGAAGGATCAAGGGTCAAATGTATTAGCACAGATGTGGGGGTCATCTCAATGTTGAGGGATCCCCAAGCAAGAGCCTGTGGCAGTTTAATGGACCCTTGAGTTGGGGAGTAGTGGGCAAAGGGTGGCAGTGGGGGAAGGGCTAGGAGTGAAAAGAGTTAGGTATTGAGGTAGGGTGGAAAAACATCTCAAGGTTTCCCTGCCTTTCCCTGATAAAGAGGTCTCAGCAGAGGCACTTGAAGAAGACCCCTGCTCAAGGCCTCAGATATAAAGACCTACAAACGAAGTCACAAAGTGTGGAAATGTAAACTATCAGAGTATGTCCAGCCAGAGAAACCTGAGCCCTTGCCTTTAACTCCCATCATGGAGTGGAATGTATTGGTTGTGCACCAAGGCAAGTGTGAACCGTACAACTTTCCCCCATGAAGCCCATCTAGGTAAAGCATCTGTAATTGCCTACAGTCAGGCCTGAAAATTCACACATGGGTTTTTAACCAGAGCCAGACTTCTCAGGTGGCATTATTTTACCAGACTGGAAGAGGCGAAAATAAGGGAGGAGTGTAATTTGAAGCCGGTGAAAGTTATTGTCGTGATCACTGGAGGAAACAGTGCCACCCTCAGAATCACAGGGACGGGGACAGCATCATGGAAGAACCTCATCCCCCAACATCCTTCCCCTTCTCCAAATTCCCCCTTCCTCCAAATCTATTGGGAGTGCAGAGGGCATGGGGGCTGGGTGAACATGGGGGCAGTTGTTGGCTGTTAGCCTGCCACAGTACCAATCTGAGAATGGCCAGGAGTGGGGAAGCAAATGAAGCATTATCAGCGCTCTGAGATTTGAAAAATTACCAGTGCTAGGGCTCCATCTCTAGAGATTCTGATTGAATTGTTTGGAAGTAGGCTTAGTAGGAATTGTGCATATTAAGTTGTGTAATGAAATCTAACCTTCACAAATTAGAGGCAAAAGGCTTAATGAATTATGGTGAAATGAACACACCCATATAACCACCACAAAGGTTGAGACAGAACATCGATGCATTCTAGAAGCCTCTCTGAATCATCCTTTTCTAAGCTTCTACCCAAAGACAATCACCATCCTGATTTCTAACACCACAGATTTGTTTACATTTTTTTAACTTTATACACATAGAATCATATTGTTTACATTCTTTTGTATCATTCTTTCACTCATAGAATCCATCACATCTAAGTGTCTGTCCTATTTCTGAACGAACTTGGAACAGGACTGCCATATGACTTAGGACGTCAATACTTACCAATCAGAGAGTCTTCTTGACTCTGAAAGGAAGAGTCACTTCAAGTTTGGGATCTTAACATGAACTAAAAGAAGAGTTCCCATTTTGCATTTTCCAGCAGTTAGACAGCTACTTGTCTAACAGCAATAAATAGACATATTTTGGCAGAATTAGTATTGCTACTTTTTAAGCCAAATATGTTACAGCATATATTAGGGATTCAAAGAAGTCTAAGCTGGTTTCCCTAAAATGACATGGATTAGAATGATGCATGAAAAGCAGCTCACTCTGTCAGGCAGAATAGCATGGGCATGACTGTGGAGGCACTCAACATGCTTGGAAAGACCTTACTTGCAGGAAAGAAGTATGCTGTCTTCATCACTAAGTAGAGGTTCCCAGGAAGTTTTTTGTTTAGTGTTATGGACAAGTTGTTTACGCGAGTTGAGTACAGGTGTGGGGTTAATGACTTCAGCAGATTGAAATGAAGTAATGTGCTTTTTGAGGGAAATAAAATGTGTCACATAAATACAGTACAGGGGTGATAATTTCTAGTCATACAAGGTAAACATTTAGACCATAACAGATTCCAGAATCCACTTGTGTATTTTAAAAATGTAGCAAGAGATACAGAAGGTCTATTATAAGGAAAGACAGTTCATTACCAGACACAGACATTGAGCATGAAGGCTGGAAATATATATGTATAACTTAATCAAGCCTTGTTTAATTTCACGTGAACAGTAACTTCAACTTTTAAATTCAACTGAGACTTACTTGACTCTGTTTACTGAGTCAGTGTTGTGTAACTAGGGCCTTATGTCCTGCCGAGTGGCTAAAATCCAGTTAGTTTCCTTCTGCAGATAGCAAATCTATTTAAAACTTAGCTTGAAAAGAATGATGTGTGACAAGGGGCTTCTCTATGGGAGAGTCTTATATTTTTTGGAAGAGGAATTTTATGAAATAAGATCTGCTCTGTCTATAGAATTCTTTATAAATACAACCCCTGCAGTGGCATCCAGATTGGATGTACATTGGCAATTCCTTCCTGGTAGAGGTCTTTAATGTAGTAAAGGATCACCAGTCCCTTTGTGTAAGTGGTTATTCATAAGCTATCTTGTTTTAATTACACATAAAGTCATGCTGATGAAGTGAATTCCCAACTGATGCTCTGACTAGGAAACTAATTCAGCTCATACTTTGGGGACACTGGCTCTTGAGAGCCTTGCTTTGAATTATGCAATTTGCTACATAGATTTGT
Source organism: Panthera uncia (assembly GCF_023721935.1). Lineage (NCBI taxonomy): Eukaryota > Metazoa > Chordata > Mammalia > Carnivora > Felidae > Panthera > Panthera uncia. The sequence goes on along the minus strand of NC_064818.1, from coordinate 62,272,537 downwards.
AGCAAATTCTTAAAGGGACTCGTTTTTTTTTTCTTTTCCTCTCCCCCCCCCCCACAAATTATTCTTATTTTGACAGTTGTGTGCCATATACTTATAACATAAAACTTTTTTTTGAATTTTAAGCCTGTTTTGAGTTTGATTATTCTGGGCAAAACTCCTATTTCTGTAGCTAATATGCCATTCCCCATTCTCTTACCATGGAAAGCATTTAAACACTGATAAAAACAAAATAATCTCTCATAACTGAATGGTTCTAAGGGGCTTTGAAGAGAACCACATTCTTGCAAATCTCCCTCAGACACTAAGTCAGTGTCCTTGCCTGCCAACCATGTCACTCACATTGAGGACTGAGAAGGTAAGGTTTGAAGAGATTTAAATTTGTATGGTGGTGGGATGTCAATCTACCAATTCAAGAATTGTTTCAAATATACACAATGTGAGTGACCATAGTGATTTTTTTTTAAATAAGATGTTTATTTATTTATTTTGAGAGAGATAGAGACAGCGCAAACACGGGAGAGGCAGAGAGAGAGGGAAAGAGAGACTCTCAAGCATACCCTGCACTGTCCACACACAGCCCGATGTGGGGCTCGACCTCACGAACTGTGAGATCATGACTTGAGCTGAAACCAAGAGTCGGGTGCTTAACTGACTGAACCACCCAGGTGCCCCAAAATAGTGATTTTTAATGAACAGTTCCCTCTGTCAAAGAAAGGATGAGATGCTAAGGTCTCCTGTGTCCAATATATTAGGGTATAATTTCCAAAATATTTAAGATGCTTTTTCTAAACAGTATGATGATGAGTAGGGGGGGGTATGAAGATTAGAGAGCAATTTTCTCCAGATGCCCATCCCTGGCCCCTTATAATTCTATGGTGCTACTTTCACTGGTCTGTCACAAAGTGAGAATGCTGTCAACTCTTAATGCTATTGCCATTAATTTTCAATGGTTCTTTTGTCTTTTTCTTTTCTACTTTTTTGATGTTAAAATTATTTAGTTAGGGCATATCATGACAGTACTTTTTGAGAGCTGTTATTGTTGCTGTTTTTTGTTTTATTAACGCACTTATCTGAAAACTTTTTAAAAGCCGATGTCTTTATGCTTGATACAATTCCAAAAAAAAAAAGTCTGTAAATGGCAAAAGCCCCCAAACTTCTATTTTATAGGATGCTGTTCTAGATGATCAGAACTATAAAATAGATTGAGACTTATGTATTTCTCCTCTGTAGACTCTAATACGCAAGCAATACTGTAGGACATAGGATTAATGAACTGTTTCCAAGTCACATTTTGAACTGACAACTTAGGAAGAGTGCCACTCTCCTGTTGGTCAATGTTCCCCTTGAGGGAAGGGTTTTCAGGAAGACCTCCTCTAGTTGCACACTTGTCCTCATCCTCACCTAGATTTTACAAGGAGGAGTTGCTATACATGGGTCTGATTTTTGCTTGACTTTGATTATTATGCATGGTTGTAGCTGACTCTCTCAGGCTCTGTATTCTACATGGCTTGAGTGCTAGGAGGATTCAGCCTGGGTGTGGACCTGACCTCCATTACATTGTCTTTCTCCTTCTGTGATTATCCACCCATGTGTGTAGCTGGAGTTCAACAATATCTGAGATTCATGTTTCAGCTCACTGGGGGAAGGAGGCCTCTTATGTGGAGTTGGAACTATACTTGGAATTTGTCCTATTATACTTTGTGATACCACTGTTTATACAGTTGTCTCGAGAAAATTGGGAGTGGAGATGCATTCTGGCATAGGACTTGGTTGGGTATTCCTAGATTCTATGGCTATGGTTCCATCTAATACAAACTCAGGTAATACTAACAATACCCTGGTATTATGACAAATGTCAACTTTGCTTGTTCTGAGCAGAGATTTCTATAAAAGTCAAAAGTTTCCGAGATTATTAATGACTGGTTTTGTGCTGATTTTCCTTTAGTAAATCCTTTTCTTACTCCGTTGATCTGCTTATCCCTTCTTCTATCAGATCACTATTTACCTAATAGTTGTGATTCTTCCAGGATGTGTCATGCTTTGTTGCAAAATTTTGTTGGAGATTTGTATGTCTCCTAAAAGACTAAAGCTTTAGGTGTGAGGGCTGAATTCCATTCATCTTTGTATCTCCAGCACTTACCACTGTACCTGACATGTGGTAAACATTCACCACAATTTGTTGAATGAGGATAGGAAGAAAAATGTCTGATACTCATGAAGTTGTAACATTTAATTATATCAGCAGATAGAGTCACCATTGTTCTTAACATGTAATTCTTTCCAATCTTAGTCCTCTGAGTGGCAGCAGGAGCTTTCTCTTCCAACCCTGTGGGTTCATAGGCTGAGTTTTTTGGATTTGAGATTCTTTGGGATAGCTGTAAAAGTGTCATCCATTTCCTCTAAGTGAGGCTGTCACAAATGCTGTCCCTTGTCCTTATGATGCCCATATATGACTTTTTGTTTTTTGCATTATTGAGCAGCATGACAGACATTGACCCAAAGTAATTAAACCCCTCATCTGATCTGATGTTATTTGGTAGTGACAGCAAGTTCTTAGGCCAACACATTACCCAGGAACCCAGAATCTCAAAGTGTATTTTTATTTCTATAAGCTTTGCTTATAATAAAGTTTTGTTTTCTTGTTTTACTTTTAGCACATCTGTTTGCCTTATAAATGCATTCTTTGTATGTTTAGTCTCTTGTGAATCATTTTTTCAAAAACAAAGCCTCAGTGTACAGAGAGACTGATTTTTCTTTATAGTGTCTATAAAGAGCTATATTACACTTTTTAAATGTAGTGAAACTAAGAGGAAGAAATCTGGAATTAGTTGCCTCTGTCATCAACAAATAGAGCTTTACCAATGCAGAATAGTATTCAGTAGGTATTTTGACTTTGATAATTTGTTTCTGCTGTATTTGCTACTGCTATAAATTACTAAAGTTTACATAAGTGCTTGAGACAATCAGCCTTGTTTTTTTTTTCCCTATGGTTCCGCCTAGTTAATTTAAGATTCCAGTTCTTTTTGTTATTGAAGTCATGACAGTCTCAGGCTGATGCCACTGCAAATTTGATAAATAATGTCTCTAACAACTTCAGCAATATCACTGACCAAATATTGATCCAAATAGACTAGGGAACAAGCCCAGTGGGAAATCAATTCTTAAGTTGCTACTCTTTAAACATGGTACTTTAATCAATTATGAATCTTCTAAATTTTCCTAGTTTCAAACTCATTTTTATGCATTACATATAGATATCAAGGAAGGATCTTCAAAAGCTTTACTGCAACCCAGCCATCCCATGTGTATATTCTCTAACTTAACTATCTTTCAACTCTATGGAATACGGAATGTGATTAGTTTGATAGTGCTCATTTTCAATTACTCATGTATTTAACAAACCCATTTGTCTCCCAGTGCTCACACACCATTCCATTATAACATCTTTCTCAAAGTTTTCCGGGAAATTACATAAACTTGCCTGTCAGAAATTTGAAACTCTGCCTGTTTTATTCTGTCTTAAAAGACATATGTCCATCTCCAATTTCTTTGCATCTTTCCCATTCTATCGGAGTCTTCCAAGCACCTGATTGTATGTCACATAACTCACATTTCCCGTCAGTATCCCAGGATATCCTTCTAAAGCTCAGCCTGGAATTGTTATAATCTCACTCAATCTCCTCACTCCCTTTAGACTTCCCAATTACTTGCATATAATTTTCTTCTTCAGAGAAGGGGCAGACAATGTAGATGTTGAATAGCTCAAGTGTATCTTGGTCGATCGCCAGCATTGAAACAGTTGTTTTTGTTTATTTGTTTTTTTCTCATTTCATTAATAGTGTTTACAAAGCAGTTTTAGTTTTACTGACAATCATCATTCTGGTTTGTCATGATATCCTTCTTTACATTATCTCTATATTTCCTCACTCATTGAAGCTTATCACAGGTTTCGTTACACAACCACGCCGTTTCCTTTTTTCTTCTCACTGAGGTACTTTACAAATGCATGATCAGAACGATATGTCTTAATTTTTTTAACTGAAGTATAATTGACACAAATTGTATTAGTTTCAGGTGTACAGCAGACTGATTCAACAACTCTATCCAGTAGGCTAGGCTCACCACAAGTGTAGCGACCACCTGTCACCATAGAAAGTTATTATGCCATTGACTACATTCCCTATGCTGGTACCTTTTATACCTGTGATTTCAAATTACATTTGTTAGAACCTCAAAATCCCCTCAAGCCATCATCCTTCCAGAGTGAAATGCTGTGGATTTGCATCTGTAACTGGAACATGTAAAAAATTGGCTACTTAAAAATCCATGCTAGTCATTTGATAGCCAGGCTTCACAACTACATATACCAGAGGTGAACAAGTAAAATTGTTAATTTTATTCACAGTTACCTGTTGTTTTGAAGTCCATTAAAAGTAGGTCACTTTTATTTCACCAGTCAATATTCTTTTTTTAGGCCAAAGTCAGTTTCCTGACATCAAAATCTCTCAACTTCACCATTACTGAATTTTAGGCCGGATAATTCTTTCTTGTTAGGTGCTATCCTGTGCGTTCCATGTTGTTTGGCAGTGTCCCTGGTTTCTCCAGACCTTGTCACCTGTCTTGTTAGTGGTTAAATTACCCTGGTTGAGAACCACTGCTCTACTAGATTGCTTTGCTCTCTAGAAGATGGAATTTCCAGTTAAGGTCCTGTCATTTGCTTTATCAATTCTCAAGCATACTTCATTTCTTTGACTAGCGAGTTTAGGTAACAGTAATTCATCCATTTCCGCCTTCTGCTTAAGAAACTATCATAAAATATTTTTTCCTCTTATCTTTTATCTTTAAATACCTTTTTTTAAATTAGACATCTGCCCTCAGGTGAATGGATTTTATAGTAAATGTTTATAGTACTGAAATTCAGAGCTATTCTACCTCCCTTTGAGGCATAATTGGGATTTAAAATTGTTATGAGATAGATTTGCCTTTTAAAAGATACAGGTTTTTTTTTTTTAAAGAGTTAAAAAATGACAAAAGTACTCACTAACAATATAAGCTTAAAAATAAAGATGTACTGAATGGTGAATAAACTGCTATGAAAGTTTGAATAACATATACAACACTTGATGTAATATGAGAAAGTTTAATAAAGAAGGTAGGACTTTGGATTTTAAAGGAAATATAGGATCAAATGGAGAGACAGAGAATGTAGCAAAATCACAAATGGCTAAACTATTGGTGAACAAAAGTTGCAAAACTCCAGAAAGCTAAGTATCTGGGGGATGTTTGCTCACTTTACTAGCTCAACTGAAGAAGAGTGGTTCAAGGGAAATGGTGAGCATTTTCCGGGGTGGTAGATTGTCTTTGGCTGCTAAACAAATTTCCTCAAAGTTAGAGGCTTAAAATAACTCAAATTTATGTGTTTACAATTTTGTAGGTTAGAAATCCTCATTGGACTAAAACAAAGAAATTGACAGGTCCACATAGTTCCATGGAGCTCTAGGAGAGAATCTGTTTCCATGACTATTCTAGGTTCTGGAGGTCTTGCATACCTTGGTTTATGGCCACCTTCCTTCATCCTCAAAGCCAACAACAGCAGGCCAGGTCTTGCTTATTCTGCTATCTCTCTGGTTCTCTAATTACAGCCAAAGTACTCTGATTTTAAAGAACCATGTGATTAGATTGGGCATACCGGGGTAATCCACTAAAATTTATTTATTCCAGGGTCTTTAATTTAACCATTGCTACAAAGTCCCTTTTGCATATTAAGTAACATATTTACAGCTTCTAGGATTAGGATGAGGGTGGGCATCTTTGGGAGAGGGGTATTATTCTACCTACCAGATAAAATGACTAAATGTAAAGATCCTTGAATAATTGCTAAGGGGTAATGCCTTATGTCCATAGAGAAGGAGGAGCCATTGAAGGGGAATCGAGTTTCATAAACATATCGTTATTACATATGTGAAAGTATGTTTCCATCACTTTAGTAGGCTTCAGTTTTTATTTCTCCTTTTGTTCTAACATTTCTGTATTGTCCATTTGATCCCTCTGTATCCATGCTTCCAGTTGCAATGCAACCTGGATCCTATGAACATCAAATTATATAGTGGGACTTTTGGCATCCTCCTTGTTGATGTGCTGTAAATCAAAGTGGAAGGCAAATAAGCCAGGGATGGAATAGTGAGATGCATGCCTGGAACAAAGATATCAGCTCCAAGTCACAAGGAACATGTAGCCATGGGATAAAACAGAAGCTAAGATGAAACATTTCTCCAGAAAAATGATGACGACTGACTGGAGGTTAAGGCAATGAAATGGGCTGTCTTAGTCCTTACAGGCTGCTGTAACAGATTATCCTACACTGGATAGCTTATTAAACAGCATAAGTGAGTTTTTCACAGTTCTAGAGGTTGGGAAGTCCAAGACCAAGGTGCCAGCAGATTTGGAGTCTGGTGAGTGTCCACTTCCTAGTTCATAGGCAGCCATCATTTGTGCTGTGACCTCACACAGAAAAAGGGGTGAGGGAGCTGTTTGGGATCTGTTTTATAAATGCACTAATTAATCCCATTCATAAGGTTCCACCCTCATGACCTAATAAGCCCCTCCAAAGACCATACCTCCAAATAACATTGCATTGAAGATTAGGTTTCAACATAGGAATTTGGGGGTGGGGAGGACCACACAGTCTATAGCATGCATAAATAAAAGAGAGCAATCACAACCTACAATATGTAACAAGAGTTTAAAATTGAAGCAAAGTCTGCCTCAGTGAGAAATCCTCTGATTATTCTTGCAGTAAGCGTCAATAACTTACTTTTCCAAATCAAGTTAACCTAGAGCTCACACTTTCATGATTAGCATTTCTCCCTGACTTACAAGACCTGGTAGTCTGCTGATAGGAGAATCATGGAGTATTGGTTACAAAATATACTTAATGATAAGCAGTTTCTAAACCTGCATTGTAATCTCTGGAGGGAGAATTTTTTTAAAAATGCATATTCTCAGACCAGCCCAACCTGCTCTATCAGACTTTCCAGGGAGAGATTGGTGATTCTGTGTTTTTAAATAAGCTCCCCAAACAATGTCTCCAAAGATCATTGGGCTGACTATGGAAATCGCAGACATGTATCCTCATTTCACAGAGTGAGGTTAGGTTCCAAAGGAGTTAAAATATTTTCCCAAAGTCATATTTAATAGAGTAGGTGTTGTCAGCCTAAAACTGCAGTCCAGTCATTGTGATATGACCATTTGGTGTGTAGGAAGACATGTGGCACATATCTTCTAACCAATGAAAGTTTTATGCACAAAGCTTCACCCTTGACCTGGACAGCTTTTGGCTTGGCATTACAAATAGCAAAACCTAAAATACATCACTCAAAGAGTTAATGTTATGTGTCTGTGTAGATATATGCTTTCATTTGCTACAAAGCACATATGGACAATTTCCTGCTTCTATCATGAGGAATGTGAAGGCACCTGTTCTAAAACCCCTGGCCTCCTTTTCCCCCCCCTATCTCTTTTTTCCAAGTTGGTCTATTGTGATTGAAATCTTAGGCATTCAGAACTTTCCTTAGGCCTGCATACATTCTCTGAAATCATTCTGGAGAATAAGGTTTTGATTGGGATGATGCATTTGAAATGTCAGAGGTCTCTCTAGCTCATCTTAAAGAAATAGGGAATGTTGACAGATGTGCTCGGAGAAAATAAGGACTGAAGCAGATCTTCGCAAATCCATACAAACTACCTCAGTTATTTATTTTTCACTTTCTGGTTTTTTTTCCTTTGAATTAAGCCATGTGTATCATGCAGATAGTTACATAAGAGAATATATTATTTTAAACAGATCCAACCTAAGTTCTAATTACATGTTTTGTTGAATGTTTTCATCCTCTCCTCACCCCTCACTTCCCTAACTTTGCATGTAATGTCTAGAACACTTCTTACCCCATTTTGATTTTGCATTGGAGGACTAATTGGTAATGGCAGAGTAGTTTGGGGGACCATTTATTCACTTCAACAAATATTTGCTCTGTCCCTAGGTGACAGACAGAAATTGAGGTGGTCTCCATCATCCTCACTTCCTGGTGGTCACACTATTACATGATCTCGTGTGCTTCCACGTAGGAAGAACCTGTGACTTGCTTCTAAACAATAGAATATAGCAAAGGGAATGGGATGTACATAATCATATCTCACAAAATGGTAGTGTCTCTCTTGCTGAAATATTTCTCACCCTGACTGTGAGGAAGCAAGTGGCTATTTTGGGGAATCTTACATAACATGGAATTGCCAGCAACCCCTGGAGGTGTTTCTGACAAGTACAAGGAACTGGATTCTTCCAACAACATGAGTGTTGACTTACATGCCAAAGGTTAAGTGGGTATCAGTAGTGTGCTGCCAGTCCTTCATGAAGAATGGGTATAGAACTTATAAATAACAAGGTTCCCCCAAAAGGAATAATTGTTTCTATCATATGTAACATGCAATCTATTGACCTCACTTGTGCTGATTTAAAAGCTCTGGAGCTTTTAAAGATAGCTCTGGAGCTCTGGAGCTGGTTAAAGATAGATTGAATATGCCTCAATATCACTGGTGCAAAATAAACTTTCTTCTTTTCTTTTAAAAAATATTATCTAAAGTCGCCCAATAGATGATATTTTAAAGACTAGGTTTGTAATAGAGAATAATCAAATTCAGAGAATGATGTACCTTGAGTTGCTTAATTTTGTAACTGTCTCTTATTGTATGATTAGTTCTTGATACTTGAGATTATTTTTTCTAAAGTGTTAACTTTTGAAATATTCTGATTAAAAAAATAAGGGATGTACATAAACATAATAAAGGCCATGAATGACAAGCCAAGATTTAACCTCATACTCAGTGGTAAAAAGCTGAAACCTTTTTCATAAGGATCAGTAAAAAGACACATATGCCCACTCTCACCACTTCTATCAAACATAGTACTGGAAATTCTAACTAGAACAATTAGTCAAGAAAATATGAAAGACATCCAAATCAGAAAAGTAAATTGTCTCTGCAGATGACATTTTGTGTATAAAAAGTCCTATGGACTCTACCAAAAAAAAAAAAAAAAAAAAAAAAAAAAAACTATTAGAACTAATAAACTAAATAAATTTTCAGGACACCAAGTCAATATACAAACATCAGTTGCATTTTTATAACATAGAAAAAACTATGCAAAAAAACCCACAACAATATAATTTACAAAAGCATCAAAAATAATAAGATACTTAGGCATAAACTTACCCAAGGAGTACACCAAAAACTATGAATTAAATTAAAAAAAGACAAAATAAATGTGAAGATACCCCATGTTCATGTATTGGGAGAATTCATTTTGTTAAAATGCCAATACAACCAAAAGTGATCTACAGATTCAATTCAATTGCTATCAAAATTCCAATGGCATTCTTCACAGATATTAAAAAAAAAAATCCTAGAATTTATATGGAACCATGAAGATACAAAATACCCAAAGCCATTTTGAGTCAGAAGAGCAAAGCTGGAGTCAGCACATATCCTGTTTGAGACTATATTACAAATCTATAGTAATCAAAACAGTGTGGTACTGGCATAAAAATACACATGTAGACCAATAAAACAGAATAGAAAACCCAGAAATATACCCATATATATTTGATTGATTATGACAAAGGAGCCAGGGATATATAATGGAGAATTGTGTTCATTTCTGAATGTATGATAACTGGCTCTTTGATGTTAGATTAATATAAAACTCTTTCTTATACAAATCAGTTACAAATTTTGCCTTTATTTTTTATTTATTTTTTATTTTTTATTTTTTCCAATATATGAAGTTTATTGTCAAATTGGTTTCCATACAACACCCAGTGCTCCTCCCAAAAGGTGCCCTCCTCAATACCCATCACCCACGCACCCCTCCCTCCCACCCCCCATCAACCCTCAGTTTGTTCTCAGTTTTTAAGAGTCTCTTATGCTTTGGCTCTCTTCCACTCTAACCTCTTTTTTTTTTTTTTTTAAGCTTAGACAAATATTGTCCTTTTGGTCCTTCTCATGCTTGATTTCCCCTGTTAACCCTTTTCCAACACATACTTCTGCAGAGCTCAAACCACCAGTAATGACTAGTGTCAGAATACTGAAGGACTGATGCTATAGCATGACATAAGGCAAGAGCAGTGTCTACAATTATAGTAAATTGTCAAGTGTTAATCAATTTTTATTTATCTTAGTGACTGCCTAGTACCCTGGAACTAGACTCAGGGAGATCAGAAGCTACCTTTCTCTTGTGGGTGATGCGAGGATGGGGCTCCTTTCTCTCCTAATTTATTCTACAATTCTATTTGTTTAAAAAGCAGTGATCATTACATCCACACTGATTTGTATTCTTAACATGTGATTTTTGCAACTTGCTTAAAAAATTGTAATGGCATACAGGAAACATGTATGTGACATGTGATCTTCTCTTCAGTGGCCATTACTGATTGGAACATAAATGGACAGCTGATTTAGGGTTGGCATCAATTCATAAGTTGGTTAATTAAATTATCTATGAAGAATTTGAGCTCAGAATAGACACCAGAGTCCAGCAGTAGTAAAGTGGGAGTGGGAGGTAAGAAAAAGGAGGAGACAAAAAAGTTTTGCTATCAACATTAGTTAATAAGAAAACAATGTTGTTAGCAGAAGTAGAAAGAATATCATATCACAATAGATATTGTGTTCATGCTAAAGTCTTACTTTAAAGTAGACATGTGATAGAATGAAAAACTCACTACATTGTTTAATATTCTTTATTTCACAGTGATGAAACTCTTAGAAGTGGATGCTCTTCCTAATCTTTGATCCAAGATTGACAAGAGTTGATTGTCTCTTACATATTTCAAAATCTAAGATATGGATAATTGAAAGACAAATAATTTTGTTCTCTCTTTACCTTGATTCCAGTCACCAGTGATTGTTTCATACATATGAATCATGTTGATTAGCAATACATATGCCTTTGTAATAAACAATGGAGATATTAAGAATAAATAAATGCTGGGGCACCTGGGTGTCTCAGTCGGTTGGGCATCTGCCTTGGGCTCAGGTCATGACCTCATGGTTCGTGAGTTTGAGCCCTGCACTGTGCTCTGTGCTGACAGCTCAGATCCTGAAGCCTGTTTTGGATTCCGTGTCTCCCTCTCTCTCTGCCCCTCCTCCACTCATGCTTTGTCTCACTGTCTCTGAAAAATGAATAAACTTAAAAAAAATTAAAAAAAAGAATTAGAGAAATCAGTGACTCATTAAAAAAGAACAACATCAGAATCTTAGGGGTCCCAGAAGAGGAAGAGAGAGAAATAGGGGTAGAAGGGTTATGGGAGCAAATCATAGCAGAAAACTTTCCTAACCTGGGGAAAGACACAGACCTCAAAATCCAAGAAGCACAAAGGACTCCCATTAGATTCAACAAAAACCAACCATCAACAAGGCATATCATAGTCAAATTTACAAAATACTCAGGCAAAGAGAGAATCATGAAAGCAGCAAGGGAAAAAAAAGTCCTTAACCCACAAGGGAAAACAGATCAGGTTTGTAGTAGACCTATCCACAGAAACTTGACAGGCCAAAAAGGAGTGGCAGAATATATTCAATGTGCTGAATCAGAAAAATATGAATCCAATCATCCAGCAACGCTGTCATTCAAAATAGAAGGAGAGATAAAAAGTTTCTCAAACAAAAATTAAAGAAGTTCATGACACTAAACTAGCCCTGCAAGAAATTTTAAGGGGGACTCTCTGAGGGGAGAAAAGATGAATAAATAAATAAATAAATAAATATCAAAAGCAGCAAAGATTAGATAGGATCAGAGAACAGCACCAGAAACTCCCAACTCTACAAGCAACATAATGGCAATAAATTCATATCTTTCAGTACTCACTCTTACCATCAATGGACTCAATGCTCCAATAAAAAGACATAGGGTAACAATGGATAAGAAAACAAGATCCATCTATATGCCATTTACAAGACACCCACTTTAGACCTAAAGACACTTTCAGATTGTAAGTAAGGGGATGGAGAACCATCTATCAGGCTAATAGTCAACAAAAGTAAGCTGGCGTAGCCATACTTATCACACAATCTAGACTTTAAAATAAAGCTGTATCAAGACATGAAGAAGGGCATTATATCATAATTAAGGGGTCATCCATCAAGAAGACATAACAGTTGTACACATGTATGTGCCAAATGTGGAAGCACCCAAATATATAAATCAATTAATCGCAAACATAAAGAAACTCATTGATAGTAATACCATAATAGTAGGAGACCTCAACACCCCACTCACAGCAATGGACAGATAACTAATAAAAAAATCAATAAGGAAACAATGGCTTGAATGACACACTGGAACAGATAGACTTAACAGATATATTCAGAAAATTTCATCCTAAAGCAGCAGAATACATATTCTTCTCCAGTGGACATGGAACGTTCTCCAGAAGAGACCACATACTGGGACACAAATAAGCTCTCAGCAAGTGTGAAAAGATCGAGATCATACCGTGCATATTTTCAGACCACAACGCCATGAAACTCAAAATCAACCACAAGAAAAAATTTGGAAAGGTAACTAAAGAGTTACTAAAGGTAACTGGAGACTAAAGAACATCCTACTAAAGAATGAATGGGCTAACCAAAAGGTTAAAGAGGAAATTAAAAAAATACATGGAAGACAACGAAAATGATAACACCACAACCCAAAACCTCTGGGACACAGAAAACATGGTCATAAGAGGAAAGTATTTAGCAATCCAGACCTTCCTAAAGAAGGAAGAAAGATCTCAGATACACAACCTAACATTATGCCTTAAAGTGCTGGAAAAAGAGCAGCAAATAAAACCCCAAACCAGCAGAAGACAGGAAATCAGGAAATAATAAATATTAGAGCAGAAGTTAATGCTATCAAAACAAACAAACCAACCAACCAACAAACAAACAAACAAAAAAACAGTAGAACAGATCAATGAAACCGGAAGCGGGTTCTTTGAAAGAATTAACAAAATTGATTAGCCAGTTTGATCAAAAAGAAAAAAGAATGGACCCAAATAAATAAAATCAAGAATGAAAGAGGAGAGATCACAACCAACACAGCAGAAATAAAAACAATAAGAGAATATTATAAGCAATTACATGCCAATAAAATGGACAATCTGGAAGAAATGGACAAATTCCTAGAAACATATACACTACCAAAACTGAAACAGGAAGAAATAGAAAATTTGAACAGACCCATAACCAGTAAGGAAATAAAATTAGTAATAAAAAATCTGCCAAAAAACAAGAGTCCAGGGCCAGATGGCTTTCCAGGGGAATTCTAGCAGACATTTAAGGAAGACTTAACACCTATTCTCTTGAAGTTGTTCCAAAAAATAGAAATGGAAGGAAAACTTCCAAACTCTTTCTATGAAGCCAGCATTACCTTGATTCCAAAACCAGAGACCCAACTAAAAAGGAGAACTATAGACCAATTTCCCTGATGAACATGGATGCAAAAATCCTCAACAAGATATTAGGCAACAGGCTCCAACAATACATTAAAAAAATTATTCACCACGACCAAGTGGGATTTATACCTGGGATGCAGGGCTGGTTCAATATCCATAAAACAATTAACGTGATTCATCACATCAATAAAAGAAAGGACAAGAACCATATGATCCTTTCAATAGATGCAGAGAAAGCATTTGACAAAATTCAGCATCCTTTCTTGATAAAAACCCTCAAGAAAGTATGGATAGAAGGATCATACTTCGAGGTCATAAAAGCCATATATGACAACCCAACACTAATATCATCCTCGATGGGGAAAAACTGAGGCTTTCCCCCAAAGGTCAGGAACAAGACAGGGATGTCCACTCTCACTGCTGTTATTCAACATAATATTGGAAGTCTTAGCCTCTACAATCAGGCAACACAAAGAAATAAAAGACATCCAAATCAGCCAGGAGGAGGTCAAACTTTCACTCTTTTCAGATGTCATGATACTCTATATGGAAAACCAAAAGATTCCACCAAAAAACTGCTAGAACTTATTCATGAAATCAGCAAAGTTGCAAGATATAAAATCAATGCACAGAAATCGGTTGCATTCCTATTCACCAACAGTGAAGCAACAGAAAGAGAAATCAAGGTATTGATCCCATTTACAATTGCACCAAAAACCATAAAATATCTAGGAATAAATCTAACCAAAGAGGTGAAAAATCTATACACTGAAAACTGAGAAAGCTTATGAAAGAAATTGAAGAAGACACAAAAAAAATGGGAAAAGATTCCATGCTCCTGGATAGGAAGAACAAATATTGTTAAAATGTCGATACTACCCAAAGCAATCTACATATTCAATGCAATCCCTATCAAAATAACACCAGCATTCTTCACAGAGCTAGAACAAATAATCCTAAAATTTGTATGGAACCAGAAAAGACCCCAAATAGCCAAAGCAATCTTGAAAAAGAAAACCAAAGCAGGAGGTATCACAATCCCAGACTTCAGGCTATACTACAAAGCTGTAATTATCAAGACAGTATGGTACTGGCACAAGAACAAACACTTAGATCAATGGAACAGAATAGAGAACCCAGCAATGGAACCACAAACGTATGACCAAGTAATCTTTGACAAAGCAGGAAAGAATTCCCAGTGGAATAAAGACAGTCTCTTCAGCAAGTGGTGCTGGGAAAACTGGACAGCGACATGCAGAAAAATGAACCTGGACCACTTTCTTACACCATACACAAAAATAAACTCAAAATGGATGAAAGACCTAAGTGTCAGACAGGAAACCATCAAAATCCTCAAGGAGAAAGTAGGAAAAAACCTCTTTGACCTCAGCTGCAGCAATTTCTTATTCAACACATCTCTGGAGGCAAGGGAAACAGAAGCAAAAATGAACTACTGGGACCTCATCAAAATAAAACGCTTCTGCAGAGTGAAGGAAACCATCAGCAAAGCTAAAAGATAACTGACAGAGTGGGAGAAGATATTTGCAAATACATATCAGATAAAGGGTCAATATCCAAAATATATAAAGAACTTATTGAATTCAACACCCAAACAACAAATCACCCAGTGAAGAAATGGGCAAAAGATATGAATAGACACTTCTCCAAAGAAGGCATGCAGATGGCCAACTGACGCATGAAAAAATGCTCCACATCACTCATCATCAGGGAAATACAAATCAAAACCACAATGAGATACCACCTCACTCCTGTCAGAATGGCTAACGTTAACAACTCAGGCAACAACAGATGTTGGCGAGGATGCAGAGAAAGAGGATCTCTTTTGTGTTGTTGGAGGGAATGCAAGCTGGTGCAGCCACTCTGGAAAACAGTACGGAGATTCCTCAAAAAATTAAAACTAGAACTACCCTACGACCCAGCAATTGCACTACTAGGTATTTATCCAAGGGATACAGTTGTGCTGTTTTAAAGGGACATATTCACCCCAATGTTGATAGCAGCACTATCAACAATAGCCAAAGTACGGAAAGAGCCCAAATGTCCATGGATGAATGAATGGGTAAAGATGTGGTATATATTCACAATGGAGTATTACTCAGCAATCACAAAGAATGAAATCTTGCCATTTGCAGCTGTGTGGATGGAACTGGAAGATCTTATGCTAAGCGAAATTAGAGAAAGACAAATATCATATGACTTCACTCATATGAGGACTTTAAGAGACAAAACAGATGAACATAAGGGAAGGGAGACAAAAATAATATAAAAACAGGGAGGGGGGACAAAACATAAGACACTCTTAAATATGAGAACAAACAGAAGGTTACCAAAGGGGTTGTGGGAGGGGGATGGGCTAAAAGGGTTAGGGGCATTAAAGAATCTACTCCTGAAATCATTGTTGTACTCTATGCTAACTAATCTGGATGTAAATTTAAAAAAATAAAGTAAAATAGTTCTAAAAATAAAAAAAAAATTGTTTGGCAAGCTGAACTGGTAGTGAAGTCAGTACTGATGCAACTAAAGTGGAAAATTAAACATTGTTGGACTTTATCTTCTTGACTATCAGTATACTTTCGGTGTGACCCAGCTATATTCCAAGAAGATGCTTATGGTAAAAGAAAAAAATGGGTCTAGACCAAAGAGAGTGAATTAATAACTCTGTGTAACAACATCCATACACATCCACACTACTCCTGTGGCCTTATTGTCAAACATATTTTCTGCCGCGAAAGTTTAAGCATGTTGATGCATACGTTAAGTGAAAACCATGGCCAATTATGATATGTACCTTCCAAGATGCTTAAATGATAATAACTTACAGTAAGTCCAATCTATGCAAATTCGTTTTGCTATTGGTGTTAAATGTGTTCTTGTTCAGATTTTCTGACCTCTTAGGGGTCAAATGTGGTGGAAGCACAGATCTGACTCAACTGCTTTTAAAAAATCTTTAATCAAGTGTTATATCAGCAGGCAACAGATGGAGGGAAAGCTATTTGATATCGCATCAGTAGCAATATGCCCAGCACACGATATGAAGCACAGATGTTTATCTGGAATGGCCATGAAGTTGGAAGCTGAAAACTTGGAAGGGAGCTATTGAGTTCTAAAACCTCTCCAATGCCATATTGTAAACAGGCAGGACAGCCTCCAAGGGGTAGCATTAATACCTGATTCTCTTATGTTCTTCTAGTAATAGAGGATGCACAAAAGCACGTATGCTCAGTACTAAAACCCCAAGTCGGAAATGTCTTTTTCAACTCTGAACAGTATTTCCAATTAATGTGTTTTTGTGAGAAATTTTTTTCCCCAATATCTCTTTTGAGTTTTACATTCAATTATTTTATTGTATCTCTCATGCTTTATATGATGAGAGTCTAAACTAATCCTCACACATCCTTTTGCCTCCTTAAAAAATATGCATAGTATAAAACATGTAAGTATCATTTACCCTATGGGAATTTCCCCACCTGCCAAATGGTTGTGAAGTTTTGTTTGTTTTCCATGTGTTTGCTTTTATTGATGAGGTACCATTTTTATTCTAACTTCTCAAGAGACCATTCTTCACTCAGCAAAGAGTGAAAATATGTAAGTCGGCTGTCAATTCACATCATGAGCATGAATGAAATTACATACTTAAAGTGGGATTTCTGCTTTCTGTAGTAGACAGGCCCACTGATACCACTTGCGAGGCTTGGGGAAAGAGGACAAATGGAGAGTGTTTCATCTAGTGCCTACATTTTCAATTATCTTCCCTCATTCCAGGCTGTACTGTGGAGAGCCAGGAGCATGTTTGTGAAGACCTCAGACCATAAGTCCCAGTTCTGTCATTCAGTGCCTTCTTGAAAAGAGCTGCCTCTTGACTCCTAGGATTTAAAGGTACTTCATTGTCATGCTCTGCATTTAGGAGTACAGGCTGAGGGAAAGAACTACATGCTGCAGGAAGCAGGGTTGGGGTTATTCAGATAGGGAGTTCTACAGACTTAAGTATCCAGAGGGCAGCATAAAGTAGGTATGTGGGCTCAAGTTGGGCTTATTTATTTTTTATTTTTTTGGCCTCACAAAGCCCTTTTCCTACATGGAGGGATACAGCTAGAAGAGTGCTATAGCAGGGAACTCAACAGTGTAAGACCCAGGACATTGGCCCAGTTGCCTGAGTCTAAGGTTGTTATTGTGTGTAAATTTTATTCTTTTATATACACAAAGAAAGATAAAATGAATTATGGTAGTCCATACTTAGGCAAAGACAAGTGCCCAATTTGTACATCTTGCTCACTATCATGGACGAACTTTCCCCCATCATTCCATTTATGTTATTTCCATTTGTAGGATTGGGTATATCTTAAGGTGCCCCCCTCCAAGGGGCATAAAGCTCTCTCCTTGAGTATGAATGGGATCTGAAATTTACCTTAACCAATAGAATATTGCAAAGATAATTGGACATCATTGATTGTATGTCAAAGATGATGGAATGCTTGCATAAGACTCAATCTTGGGAAGTTGGACAGAGAGACTGTTCTGCTAGTCTTGAAGAAGCAAACTGCTGTGTTAATTACCTATGGAAATGTGCACATGGCAAGGAACTGGGTAAGCCCTTGAGAACGTCTCAGTCCTACAACCATAAGGAACTAAATTTTGCCAATGAGTACATGAACTTGGAAGATGACCCCTAGCTTTAAAAAAGATCACAGACTAGTTGACACCATCATTACAGCCTTATAATAAATACACGGAGCTGAGAACCCATTTACATGGAACCCAGATTCCTAACACTGTAATAAAATGCATATGTGTTGTTTGAAGCTACTAGCTTTGTGATAACTTGTTAAACAGCATAAGGAAATGAGTGTATCAGTTCTTTGGAGTTCAGACATTTGTTCTTTCTTGACTTTGTCCTACTTAGTCTTTCCCACAGCGATTAAATGTAATCACTCTATTCTTGTGCAAAGATCCTCGTTTTGTTGGTGCAGGATTGCATCCTTTAAGAATGCCAAATTCCTTGTATTGAGTAAGTACAGGCTTTTCTTAAAAAATTACTTATTTGAGTTACTATAACCGAATAAAGATGATCACGTTCAAAGATGTGCAGATTTTTTGAAGACCTTGCTCATGATGTGTCCCTTTTTTCTTTCTAATTTATTCTTCAAGCATATACTTATTTCTCTGAAATCTTTTTGATTTCTTACTTTGCCACATGACACCGGCAGAAATGTTCTCTTCTTCCTTCCATATGTAAACCATTTTCCTTGATCTGCTTTTAGAACTTCTTTTTAGTCAATCCTTTACTTAGCAATTGTATATGTACCCTTCCTTTCATAATCAAATTATATTCTTCTAGGTTGGAGACAGGGGCAGAAATAAAGTCATTAATGCCTTTTTTATGTCTTTTTTTAAAAGAGATTTTATTTTTTAATTTTTTTTAATGTTTTATTTATTTTTGAGACAGAGAGAGACAGAGCATGAGCGGGGAGGGGCAGAGAGAGAGGGAGACACAGAATCCAAAGCAAGCTCCTGGCTCTGAGCTATCAGCACAGAGCCTGATGCAGGGCTCAAACTTGCGAACCGCGAGATCATGACCTGAGACGAAGTCAGACGCTTAACCGACTGAGCCACCCAGGTGCCCCAAAGAGATTTTATTTTTTAAGTAATGCTACATCCAACATGGAGCTCACACACACAACCCTGAGATCAAGAGTCACATGTTCTACTGACTGAGCCAGCCAGGTATGTCCTGTCTTCGATAGTGCCTCTTCTACTCCTTGGGTAGAATGGGCTCTTCTTAACCACTTGGATATAGAAATGGAAGTGATGTTGTTGAACTGTGCAGTATTCAGCCCCAGCATTCCTCAGCCCACACTCAGATTCTTTGGAATCTAGCAAAACAGGTCTGATGATGCACGTCTTGTTGAGGCTCAGCTGATCTTTTCCATCCTCAAACTGGCAACACCTTATTGATAGATTTTGCAACTTTGATTCAACAAATCCTCATTTGCTTGGAAATTTGGGTGCCATTTAAAATAGTCCCAGAGAAAGAGGGGATAGAGAGAGCCCCAAGTGAAGGATGTGATCTGATCTATAATATACATTTGAAAAATACCTTCTGTTATTTTTAGAAGGACAAACAAAGGCTGAAATCAACTGGGAAAAATCAAAGGAGTACCTCCTATTTCTGCTCTAGTTCTCTTCTTGGCTAGCAAGAGCCAAATGGAGCCTCCTGTGGGTTTTTGTCATTCTTGGTTGAAGCCCTGAATGTTGGCAGACTGTCCCCACAGGCAAGGTAAAAGGAAGAATTGAGACAATAATCCGGGTAATTCAGGCACTGTGTGTGCTAATAGAGAAAACAGGTGCTTGGGGCTTGACTGACCCAGCTTGGAACAAATGCTAGGGATAAATGGCCTTCACGCTTCTTTCTGTTTCATAACTAGAGGGAGCTTGAAAACTTTGCCCTATTGATCTCTCTGAAGACAAATCTTCTGTTTCCTCATGAAAAGTGTCTAGATTTCTTTAAACCTCAACTTCTTACAAAAATATTAAAAATCTCAGCCATAATTGCATCATTTCCCATTAACATCTAGGCATTCACTTCAAATAATACTGATAATCTAAGATTTGAACAATTATATAAAAAATGGTTTGAGGCACTCAAATATCTTGTTACAGTGGGGGGAATTTAGCAGAGATGCTATGTGTAGAGGAAATGTTAAAATCAATTTGAAGTTTTAAGAGCCTTCTTTCTTTGGATTAAATGTAGCATTAATGCTTTGGGGAAAAGTGTGTCTTGCTCTAGTTTTCTGTGCAGCAGAAGTTGGAGAAAAGGATAGCTGATTCCAGATACTATTGTTTCCTTTATATAGCAGATGTGTTTACTCTGTGATTTTGATCCCAACATCCACTCCGGGGTTAATGGAGATAGTTTAACCAAATTGTCTCTGCAGAATTTCCTTAGAAGTTATAGGGGATATACAAAAATTCACATGTGATATACTCACTTGATTTTAATACATATTTGATTAAATCTGGCCAACAAAACAATTTGCAATGGCAGAACCTATACAGTTCGCTTATAGAGCCAGCCAGTGGAAAACTTCTTAGCTGAAATAGTTATTATATAATGTAGGAGGAAGGGGGCAGTTACCCAAGATCTGTTTATAATCCGCTTTTATGCTAAGAGAATTACATAAAATTTAACTCCATGTCAAAACTGGCATGAAATAACAATGGGTAAATCATGCAGACCTATCCCAGAATCACTGTGAACTTCTTTATTCTCTCTGATTTTGAACATAATTGTTGATTAAATATGAGACCATGATTTAAAAAAAAAAAAAAAAAACCTTTTACTTGCCTTTTAGCTTTTTAATTTAAAAATGGATTCTCTTTGGTCATTTAGCTTCCATGAGGACTGCTTCCTATATTTAGTTTTCAGGAAACTTCCCTTATTTCTTAAAAAAGAAACAAAAACAAACAAACAAAAAAAAACCAACGTATTTTGTTACTTCACTGCAATTCAAAAAATGGAAAAGAAAATAAAGAATCTAAACAAAATCCACCTCCTGATTCCAGCAGTTCTTTCTTGGAAGCTACATGAGAGAGATTAGGTCCCACTTGCCCATGATGAAACTAATACTAGAAAAGCCACCACTCATTGTAGAAGCTTGATGCCATTATCTTCATTGAAAATACAGCAAGGAAAAATCTAAAGCCCCTTTTTATTCTCAAAGTTACAATTGTGTCCTTTGATCTCCAAATTAAAAAAAAAATCCTGTTTAACTCTACCTATTGAAAATGGATATGGTTTACTTCTAAAAGTACATAGAAGAATCAATGATTTAAAGGGGGCAAAAAATTAAAGAGATTGAGTTAAGAGATGGGAAGGGGTAAAAACATTGGTAGTCATTGATTGCTCATTTGGATGTTGATTCATCTTTGAACATAGTTACTGATCATCTATGTCCTGAGCATGGTCCCAAGCACTAAGCAAACAATAGTGCACATTATTTGACTTGGTGAATTTTGCCTTTCCCAATGGCTAGAAAGGCATTCATCATAGGCATATATCATAGGCAATATAAAGGCATTATATTTTTTAAATGAATACATAATTATGAACTGAGATAAACTGTATGAAGGAAAGGAGCATCATTCTTAAACAAGAAAGTAATAACTTGGCTTAGTAAAGTGATAAATGAATAAGAGAGTGATGAAGGAACATTCATTGCTGCCAGAGTGGTATATACAAAGGATATGAGAAGCCAACAGCGTTGAGGTAAGAGTGTAGGGAGAGTGCTTGGAAGGGTGAGCAGAAACCAAATCACATTTCTTTGTGGCCCTGTTAAGGATTTTTATTTTATGTGCAACAGAAAGCTTTTGGACAATTTTAAACACTGTTGCCATAATTAGATCTAATCTGTGACAGGTAAACTTTTAGAGGAAAACTCCAGTAAGTATTATAGAATCTACTTTTGAGTTCTTGGCCACTTATTAACTAGGGGCAATGCCTTCATAACCAGTGAATGTATATGTAGTTGTATAAAATTTGTGCAAAAATTAAACTGTGTCCTTACACCTCATAAGAACAGTTCTAAAAGAGCTTCAACAAATGATAAATTCACCAGTTTTCTTTCAGTTACTATGTCAATATATATTTAGAATTTTGTACATGTTATTTAATTTCTTTTTTCCTTCATTTCAATTTGAATTATAGCATCTGTCAGACTAAATATTTATGTAACAATTTCTAGCTTTATATTGAACTGATAAACCTAATAGTCATTATCAGTAACATCAGTGCACATATATATTTCTTTAATCTTTTCATAAGGGCAAAATACAATGAATTATTCATATCATTGCATAAGTTAATAGTGATCATGGCAAATAGGCTCTTAAGGTAGCCCTAATGATTCCTATTTCCTGCTATTCATACTGATATGTGATCCCCTATGTGGGGATCCTGAATGTGGACCACACCTATGATTTTTTTATATTAGAATATGGTAATAGGATGTGCATGATTATTCATATGTGATTACATGATTTACACAAGCTTGTAATGCTCTTCTTGCTAGAGTTTTTCCATCTCTTGCTTGCTTTGAGGAAGTAAGTGGTCCTACCTGGGGAGTCCTACATGGCAAGGAATTGTGGGTGACCTCTAGGAGCTGAAAATGTCTCTAGTCAATAGTCAGCAAGAAATTGAAGCCCTCAGTTCTATAATTGCAAGAGATTGAATTCTTCCAACAGCATGAGTGAGCTTGGAAAGCAGAAACTTCCCCAGTTGATCCTGGGGATCAACCCCTGACAAATTAGCCTATATTGCAGCCTTTGTGAGACTGTACACAGAAGATCCAGCTTAGCCATATTCAGATTCTTGACACACAGACATTGGGAGATAGTGAATGTGTGTTGTTTTAACCTCTAAGTTTTTGGTGATAATGTTACTCAAGATTAGATCAGTACAACAGTGATGATGCCAAAAATGTACTTTGTATGGCAGAAAGGATCGCTATTCAAACAGATTAAATGTTACCAGTCAGTAAATGCACGGAAGACTAAAAATTCAACCTGAGAGTTGATTTAGCAGTATCTATGCATTTCTCTGAAAGAGTTTGTTCTCACAAAGTTGATTGTATGAATGCAGAAAAATAGTTGCCTTTCAACTTGCTCAAGTCACAACTTCTTTGTTCTGTTTCCTCATCTCTAGAAAGGTAATATTTGCCCTTCTTACATAATGGATTATTATAAGATTAAATTGATATCATTTTAATTAATAACTATCACACCTAGTACATGGAAGCCAATAACAACTATAATATGGTAGCTATTTAAGTGGAAATATGAAGTGTTAATGAGTTCTCCTCTACTCCCTGTGACCTACCATTAATTATACATTCACCTTAGACACATTCTTCACTTAGAGCTTTTGAATCTTTATCTCTTTATTTGAGTTAAGAAGAGATTGATAGTTGATCTCCTTAGTAACATTCAGTATGTTCCTTCATTTTAGCAAGGGCAGGTGTATTACCATAGTCTTGATTTATAGGAATTCACACGAATGAGTTGTTTACCCTTAAACTCTGTTCTTGGGTGCATTGCAACTCAACATTCTCTTTTGTGAAAATTTAGTGCTTTCCATTTGTCCATGCCTTGCCATTAATATTCGCCTTCACATTTGCAAGCTTGTCACAAAAAATGAATTTATTTTCAGTCCTCTACCATTTGTGCAAATGCTGCTGTCACCGAAGGGTGAAGATACAGACAGAATTTAAATGCATAATATCACAAATGTTTTTAAAACTCTTTTATTAATGCAGTTCACAGCAAAATTAACATAAATAATATTGTTTTTAGTCCATTGGTTCCCAAAAGCTTTAAGATGCAAAAACGTATCTTGGGGAGAAAGGATTCTCAATGTGGTTAGCAAAAAGTGTCAGCAATTGGGTGTAAAATGTGGTTCAGCTGCTTCTGTAAAGTTAATAATTTTTTAAAAAGATCTAAATGATGAGAGATCTTTTTATTGTTGTTGTATGTTTTCCCTATTGGTTGATTTTTCAGCTCATAAAGTATTCTTGCTGCTGGGTGAACCATTTGTGATAGCTCCATTTTGGCTGATTTTCTTTTTGTGTCAATGGCCAACCTGCATCAGAAAGACTAAGTATCATAGTTCAACTTGATAGGGGCACCATTCATCAAAGCCTGGAAAATTAGAAAGCATTTTATTTAAATTAAGACACATCTCTTAAAATGGGGGTACTCAGGAGGCCCCTGGGTGACTCAGTCAGTTAGGCGTCCAACTTCAGCTTAGGACATGATCTCAAGGTTCGTGGGTTCGAGCCCTGTGTCTGGCTGTGTGCTGACAGTTCGGAGCCTGGAGTCTGCTTTGGATTCTATGTCTCCCTCTTGTATCTACTCCTCCCTTGTTTGCACTCTCAAAAATAAATAAACATTAAAAAAATTGTGGTGCTCAGAAA
Organism: Panthera uncia; assembly: GCF_023721935.1. NCBI lineage: Eukaryota > Metazoa > Chordata > Mammalia > Carnivora > Felidae > Panthera > Panthera uncia. The sequence continues at coordinate 62,248,065 of NC_064818.1, read as the reverse complement.
ATTGGTTATTTTACATTTTACATTCACTGAATACAAAATATTCAGGAGCAGGAATGAACAAAATCACACAGTCACCGGGTTGAACGTCTTAACTACACTTTTAAAACTTAGCTGTCCCAATAAATGAAAATTAATCCCAACAAAATGAAAATTAATGCATGTCTGTTTAATGTAAATATCTTATTTCTTTAAAACTAAAAAGCTTTAACAAAACAACAAGATGGAGATAGTCAGGGAGAAGTGATACAAAGGAAAATGTAACCTTGGCTAACATTTCTTGAGTACTTACTATTCCATCTCTGTTATGTTGTTTCTACACTGGTTATAAGGTTTACTTCTTACTACTAATCCTATCAGCTATGCGCTACTCTTCTCTCCATTTTACACTAGAGGAATGTGAGATAATGAGATGTGAAACAATTTCACCAACGGCCAGAAAGTTGGGATCTAAATCCCAAGTAGTGAAAGGGCTGGGAACCAAATACTGTCAGGTGGGTTCCAACATGAGCTCACCATAATGTTTAATGTCGTGGAAGTAGGGCAGGCTTTGTAACCAGTGACACGTGAAACTGAGAGTCTGCTACCCAGTAAAGGTCTCATCTTGGCTACTTAGATCCTTCTCAGTGATGCAAGGGTTTCAAAATAAAACAATTTAGAAACCAAGGATAATATGAACATGACTCAAGTTCTTACCTTGGGTTTTGGAGTACCATGTGAGAGAATCTGTACTGCAACAGTAATTTCCCAAAGCCCATCCCACGAGTCAGTCTCCTATCTTTATCCCCACCCCCATTCTTGAAATGTTAGGGATAGGGACATGAAGAAGGACAGTGAGAGAGCCAAGCCGAAATTATTTTTAATGGACAAAGGAAGGCAGAACTTGAAGCACTCATATATTACTAACTTTTGTTTGGTTATGTTATTGTACACTTAAGGGCGTTGATGATGGTATGTATTTTGGAGACTACATAGTTTGAAAATGTTCATTAGTAGAGCTTGTCCAGATAGTATTGGAAACAAAAGTACACAGACTCATAATGACTCTTTGATTTTTTTTCCATATTGCACAATTCTTTCAAACTGAAATAATGCTGTTATAATTATCCATGTGGGTAGGCAGAGATGATGATAAATAAGGACAAGACTTCTATTACATTAATTGATGTTTGTCTACACAACTATCAAGTTGGGCTGGCTGGTTTAAACAAAACCTTTCTCTGTTATTTTGAGGATTATATATAGAGTGTTTGTAAGAGGTTCTGTGTGGGAAATATTGATTGCTAATACCATTTTACTGGATAATAGCTCTTCAGTAAGTTTAGATTTGGAGTACAATTCCATCTTTACTCTTAAGTGACCTGAACGTTCTGTGAGAAGACATTTTCATTTCATCTGTAGGCCTCATGATATCATCACTTTAAGCCACAAACATTGACGAAGGGCAGCCAGTAGCCAAGATGTAGGAGACAGCTTGACCTTGTGTTTCATCCAAGAGGAATTCAACTTCCAGTAGACTCCTACTTAAACCAACAAGAATTCATATGTGACCAAATTCACATCAAACTGAAACATAGTTTGGGATGCCTAGCTTTGAAATCACAATTAACTATTTTTTTATATTATCCCCCTTTCCTACTAATTAATTGGCTTCTCTAGGTCTGAAAATATATTTAGAAAGACAAAAGAAAAATGATATTTAAATGTTTAAGAATCCTTCAAGGCGTTATGTTAGAATTTAGCAGGTAGACCCTTCATATTGGTTAATTTTTTAATCCTTACCAGTCTTCTAGCTTAGGGATCATAGCATATTAAAGATACAAAACTGAACTCTTGCCCATCACATATAAAGAAGGGCTGGAACAAGATTTAAACTGAGAGTTAAACAACAGTTTATTTTTGTAGTATACTTTAATTTTACAATAATAAGTAATAGATTTCCCATATACCCCACACCAAGATTCCCCTATTATTATTTTACGTTACTAAGTTGTATTCACTATTAATCAATATTGAAACATTACTATTCATTCCATCCTATTTTCAGGTTTCCTACTGTTTTCTTTTTTTTAAATTTTTTAATGTTTGTTTATTTTTGAGAGAGAGAAAGAGAGAGACAGAGCATGAGTGGGGGGAAAGGCAGAGGGAGAGGAAGACACAGAATCCAGAGCAGACTCCAGGCTCTGAGCTGTCAGCATAGAGTCTGATGTGGGCTCAAAATCAAAGACTGTGAGCTCATGACCTGAGCCAAAGTTGGACACTCAAGTGACAAGACACACAGGCGCTCCTCCTAAGGTTTTCTTTAATGTTACTATGATAGCCCACACTTATAGAATGGGGAGTTACACTACACCTCCTTAAGGATGGATACATTATTTGGATAAAGTATCCAAATTAATTATCTAGATAAATTATTTGGAATTCTTCATGGGAAATTTGTCTCTTCATTGTTTCCTCTATGTATTTATTTATATTAGTATATGTTCATGGATATTTATTTTACACGTTGAGTTGTAATCTATTACTACTTTGTTGCTGCAAGTCTGAAATCCAGATGTTGACAAGAACATACTCTTTTGAAAGCCTCTAGGGGAGGATCCTTTCTTGTCTCTCAAGTATTCTTTGGTTTGGGACAGCATAGCTCCAATCTCTGCTTCTTTCTTCATGAGGCTCCCTTCACTTTCTTCTCCCTGTCTCATCTCTTCTTATGGGTACCCTGGTCATACTGGGTTAAGGCCCATTCAAATGACCTCATCATAACTTGATTCCATCTGTAGCAACCGTGTTTCCACATAAAGTCATATGCACAGGTACTGGGGGCTAGAACTTCAACAGAACTTCTCTGGAGGGATATAGTTCAACCCATTTACAACAGTGGTTTCAAAATTGTTAGCCTATATCTCCACTGGAAACAACTTTTCAACTGGAGTACAGTTCTTATGTACAATTTATTTTGTCTTTAGTCTTACAGAGTCCTCTCATTTCCCAAATATATCAACATTTTTCCTTCCATCCTCTTCAATGACATTGTTTCATACGTTTCCAATACAGTTAGATTTTTTTCATATTCTGCATTCTGACTTTTTTTTTAAGTTTATTTATTTTGAGAGAGAAAGAGTAGGGAAGGGGCCGAGAGAGAATCCCAAGCAGCTTCATGCTGTCAGTGCAGAGCCTGATGTGGGGTTTGAACTCATGAACTGTGAGATCAAGATCTCAGATACCCTGACTTCTTAAATAATTTTTTTAATTTGCATAAATTAAAGTTTACTCTTTGTGCTGTAAAGTTCTGTAGGTCTTGGACTGGGCATAATGTTATGTCCCACCATTACAGTATCACCCAGAATAGTTTCACCTCCTCAAAAAAACAACCTGTCTTCAAACTTCTCCCATCCAATGTCTGTCAACTACTGATCTGCTTATTGTCTCTATAATTTTGCCTTTTCCAGAGTGTCATCTAAATGAAATCAAACGATGAAGTCCTTTCCTCCCAGCTGCTTCTGTTTAGCAATGTGCTTTTGAGTTTCATCCATGTGTTTGGTAGCTTGAGAACTCTTCTATTAATTTAATAATATTCCATTGAGTGGATGTACTGCTATTTGCTTATCCATTCACCTATCAAAGGACATCTTGTGGTTGCTTCCAGTTTAGGTAATTTTGAATTAAGCTTCTGTAAGTTTTAAACCCATGCAGATATTTGTGTGGCTACAGGTTCAAATTAGGTAAATAACTATAACTATAATTGCTGGGCTATAAGGTAAGGTCATGTTGAGCTTTGTAAGAAACTGTCTGTCAAGATGTTCTCCAAAGAGGATGTACCATTTTGCATTCCCACCACCAATAAAGGAAAGTTCCCATTGCTCGGCATCATCATCAGCAGTTGGTGGTGTCAGTTTTTTGTTTTTGTTTTTGTTTTTATTTGAGCCATTCTAATAGGTCTACAGTGATGTGTCATTTTTTAATTTGATTTCCCTAATGACACGTAATGTTGAGAATCTTCTTATATGTTTATTTCCCATTTGTGTATCTTCTTGGTAAGATATGTGTTTAGATCTCTTGACTGTTTTTAAAAATTGAGTCATTTGTGTTCTTATTTTGGAGGAAACATCTTTTTTAATGTAGAATTTGAGACTGCAGTGTAGGAAGGATGATCTATATGTTCCAGGGACTCTGGAATGTATTATTTCATTTCAGCCTAAACTTATTCTGATAAGGCAGGTATCATGATTTTATTTTTACATATACAAAATCTAAGATAAGGGGCACGTGGATGGCTCAGTCAGTTGAGACTCCAACTCTTGATTTTGGTTCAAGTCATGATCTCATGGTTGTGGGATCAAGGTCCACAAGCTCAACATGGAGCCTGCTTGGAATTCACTCTCTGCCTAGCTCTCTGCCCCTCCCCCCACTTGTGCACAGTTTTGCTCTCTCTCAAAATAAATAAGTGATCTTTAAAAAAAATCTAAGATTAAGGGATCAAACCTAACGTATAGAGCACATAGTCATTAAGCAACAGTCATAAGAGGTAAGATGATCTTTTTTCTAACAGACTCTAAAAGTGGTTTTCAGACCTGTCAGACCTAGCCACTTCCTTTTTTGTTACAAATATTTTTATGTCTCATCTAGTGTCACAAGATGATACTCATAAATAACCTACTTAAATACATAATAAAACAATTCATATAAAACCCTGTAATATGAAGAAAAAATAAGAGGAAAGAAAATAAGAGAGAAATGTGTTTATATATAAATACTTGTGCATGATTGTATTAAATTATAATTCTAAAAGTAGCACCCACCTGTAATTAATTTAGATGTAAAAGATCACAAGCTTTTCCATACAACACACTCAGGAATTTGAAATAAAATTATATGAGTAGACACTAGAAGAAAAACTAATGTCAGATGAAGTATGAGTCAACTAGATTTGAGTACAGCACAAGAAGGAAAGATAATGCTTATGTGAAATAGGGATAACATGCAAGGAGAAATTAGAAAATCTAGAAGTGGAGAAATGAGAAAGCATTAAGTCTTTGCAAGTAAGTTGTATCTAAAAGTCATGCAAGATGTAGAAAAATTCTTTATTGGGTGATACAATCATGCATTGTAGGACATTTAGCATCTCTGCCACTCAACCACTGGATTCCAGTCATAACCCCATTGATTGTGATAAACCAAAACATACTCCAAACTTCCTTAATGCCCCCTATTCTAAATCCATATATTAATCATTGTTATTTGTAATAAGTAATTTGAGGATTATCGTGACTCAAGTCACGTCATAAAAATTTTAGAGCATGTCAGCATACTTTGGAAAATTTGATGGCGATTAAAGTATTGAAGATCTTAAATTGTTCCAGCTGATGGCCTTGAATTGAATGGGTTAATTCTTGGATAGTACATAAGCCTTTTGAAAATTAGTAAATACATTACATAGAATCAAATGCTTTAGATTTGGACCAAAATTGGATCCCAAAATCTTAAAATTGTCCCCCTGGTCCAGCCTCAAGTGCCTCTAGCCACAGAATCAGAATCTTTCTCTGGTAGAAACACTGAAGAATGGGCTGTGAGAAATCATTGGTTTCTTCTTAATGAGCATCCATTAAGTATTGTTACTAAGAATTGTGCTAGGTAGGTATGGAGAAAGCCTGTGTAATAAAAGTCCCTCTTTTTCAACTTTTTAGCCTCATTAAGTCTCAGAGATTAAGAGTATTTGGCAATCACAGTCTTAATAAGCCAATACTGTCTTGTCATCTTTTAATTTTTCCTGACATAGGTTTATGTTTTCAGTGTGGGTCGCCTCTTGTGGTAATACATTTTGTAGATTTATTCCTTTTTCTCTCAAATAAGTGTTGCTGTTATCAGCCCACAATTCTCTTGACTTTAAGGAAGAACTTTTATCATAGTGTCACAGGAACTGAAAGAGTAGTCAAGCTGGAGAGCACAGAGTACAGGGGTTAAGGGGTTTGAAAACTGAACAAAGAAAAAGATATGGCCACTAGGTGGCAATAGCCCACACAAGGTTTATTTTGGCGACCCTGTGACAGGTTTGCAGGTGGAGAAATCCCTTATAGCCCGAGGACACATAGAAGTTACAGGAGAGGGGAACGCCACTGAGAAGGGAAAGAGGGTAGGGAACTCCCAGGAAGAGGAGGCTCAGAGAAGAGGCCTAATATCTAGGTGATGTTGCTCAGCAGCACAGTGGGAAGTCTCTGGGTCACAGAGCTGCAAAGGGTGGCAGCAGCTTGAGGTATGCACAGCCCTAGGGCTTATCTATAGCTAGCACAAGTTAAGCAAAGCTTCATAGGTATGCAAAGTAGGCAGGCTCTAAATACCTAAAAATCTGCTTCTTTGGCTTATATTTAAAACAACAATATATTTAAAAAGGAGTTTGGTGCTTGCAGGCTGTTGAACTGTTTGGTCTCAGTCCACCAAGGCATTAAACCATGAATAGGCAAATACACAGAGGTCAACCCTGGCTCATTTACATAACTGCTTCATCTAACATAACAATATATGGTGGAAAGAATTTGAGTTTGGAATCATAGATAAGGATTTGAAGTCCTTCTTTTATCTCTAATTAACTCTGTGACCTCCACAAATCCCATTACCTTTGAGAATCAAATCTGTCTCAGGTGAAACAAATGAGTCATAGAGCCAACTAATAAGGTTTGGAGGAAGATTAAATGAAATAATACATGCAGAGAACCCAGGGAATAGAATATTTTCAGTAAATAGCAGTTGTCTTCAGGGTCCTCTCTCTTACTTTGGGGTATGTCTTACTTTGAAGACTCTTGGATAACAAAGCTTCACCAAGAGCTTGCTCGTGGGTTGTGTATTTTGGGAGTGATCCCAGGAAACAGGAGCGGAAGGCCGGAGAGAGGGAATTAGGAAAAGAGGGAAAGCTTTTGTTCAGATGTGGCCTGAGGAACACATTGAATGTGCCTCGAGATTACTCACCAGAAGAACAGAAGTACGGGGAATTGATCTTTGGGCACTTTGCTCCACCCCTCCTAATTGGGTTGTTAACTCCTTCTCCCTTCTGGTCTGCATATGTGTGAGTGCTAGTTGGTTTCCAGAAGCTATCCAATAGCACCAGCATTGCAAAGCCAGAGAGGTAGAATGGCACAGAGTCAGAGCAATGACACCTCGTGTGAGATGCTCTTCAGTTACATCTGTAAGAGTCTGGTTGCTACAGCAGTGGCTGGAATACAAAGTGGACCAAAGGATGGTGGTGGGGAGCACATGGTGTGTTTGATGAAGTAGGCTAAGTGAAGTGGAAGAGAGGTGTCTATGAAATAATGGGAAAATCCATCTTGGAAAGAAGGGGTTATTTTTTTTAAGTTTATTTATTTACTTATTCAGAGAGAGAGAGAGAGAGAGGCAAAGAGAGAGGGAGAGAGAGAATCCCAAGCAGACTCAGTGCTTTCAGTGCAGATCCCAATGGCAGGGGACTCAATCCCACAAACCGTGAGATCATGAGTTGAGATCTGAGATGAGATCAAGAGTTGGACGTTTAACTGATGGAGCCAGCCAGGTGCCCTAAGAAGGGGTTATTTTTAATAAAACCATGAGCTAACTTATCGATTTTGCAGCTCAGAAGTATAACGTTTTTGTAGGCTACACATTTTCCAAATCTCCTTGATTTTTGAACTGGTCTAAATTTATGTATTTTGATTGTCTATTTCTCTGTAAGAAGATAAAGTGATAAAAAAAAAAAAACATGGTTTTCCCATTCTATTGAATTCTTTTGGTTGCAAGGGACTGAGGCTTTCTCACTGACTTAAAGCACCAGGATTTTTTTTTTTTTTTTTAGGAAGTTACACATGTATTATAACCCAGGGCACATCTTAAGGTAGGCATTGTTAATTTGTGCAATTTCCACCGTACTTGCTTTTCTGAAAGGGAAGAGGAGTGGAACATTTAAAATGTGTGGGGCATTCCTATGACTATTTCATTTAATAAATATACACCCAGGAATGAGCATGAGCTGGAAGATGGGCATTTCTGTCATAGCAAGAACATCACAGGAAACCCTAAGGAGATTATAATGTTTAAAGAAGCATATTTTTTGCTTAACATTTCTCCCAAAAGCAAGACAGTCACGTCATCTGGTACTCAATGAAAGAAACCATGATTTGCTCCGAAGCTAGAAGGAAAAGAAGGGGGGAAAAAGATACTTTAGTTTCTGTAGTGACATTTTCCCAAAGGATTTTCAAGGGAAATGATGACTATCTTCAATGTCTGTTGTATGCAGTCACTATAGAATCTAAACTCTGAGTACAATGTGACACAACTGATAAGCCAGACCAACCAGAGGGAAGGAAACTCAGAAATTCTGGGACCACTTAAATATTTGAGCTCTCTCCTTTTTTGGTATTTTTCCCTTTCTATATCCTGTCGATCATTTTTCCCTTTATGGTGCTGCTTATAACTTGGGTTCACTCACAGCTTTGACATATGAGGACTTTTATGGATCAAATTCTGTTTTAGGGCACCCTTTGATTCAGCTAATTTTCTTATTTTTTTATTATGTTTTTTGCTTGAATTCTTGAGACCCTATTTGATCTAGTCCATTATTTTTTCAGGCTGTAACACTTCAACTGGCCAACCTGAAAGTTTACTGTTTTGGCGTATTAGTGTCCTAGAATCCCATCATCCTTGGGTATATGACAGGGTCATACAGCCTGTGCATAGATTTTTGCAAAGAACAAATGGTAGCTGTGGAAGAGACAGTTTACATAGAAGGGGGCTGTGGCTCTGGCAAACAATCTGAGAATGTGTCTACTTACCATCATTTATTTAGTATAAAAAATAAAGAGTATTCTCCATTTCACTAGCCAATAGTCAGCTAATACCCTGTACATCATTCAGACAAAACTGCCTCCAAAATCCAAGCTTCTTTAGCAAGAGTTTGTTTCCAAGGATGCTTGCATTTGTCTTCTCTCTTACAGTTTTTGAACTTTTCTAATTGTCTTCAACATAAAAGACCCACGATTTTTTATACCCTGACATTCTCAATTCTCTTGATTAGTAATAAAAAACAAAATTCGTATTGTAAACTTCCTTGGGGATAGGTGGATTCAGAGTAATTTACAATTTGTGGGCATTAAAACTAAACTTCCTTCTTGTATTTAAGAATATCCAAAGCTAAGGGGTGCCTGGTTGGCTCATTAAGTTGAGGATCTGACTTCAGCTCAGGTCATGATCTCATGGTTCGTGAGTTTGAGCCCCGTGTCAGGCTCTGTGCTGACAGCTCAGAGCCTGGAACCTGCTTCAGATTTTGTGTTTCCCTCTCTGTCTGCCCCTCCCCTGCTTGGACTCTGTCTGCCTCTCAAAACTAAATAAACACTGAAAAAAAAAATTAAAGAATATCCAAGGCTGATAAGGACATGGATTTAGCTTTGGTTAAGGACAAGAAGAAGATATTATGTGGTGACATGGCCATTGAAATCTAGTTGAACTCCAACAAATTTAAACAGTATTTGGTTGGCCTTAATAAAAATACATGGATTCTACTAGATCAGATATAAAATATCTTCAAAATATCATTCCTAAATAATGAGAGAAACAGTATTATTTATTATTATAAATGAACCAGTTTCTCAAGGAATTTGAGTGTATTTAAAGTTGACCATATAAAAAAGAAAAAAGGAGTAAATAGGATGATATGTTGTGTGAAAGGAAAAAGATAAAATTCATCAAAATTTAATTTTTTTAGTCATTAGGCATGACTGAACACATTTTTATAGAATATAAATTATAATCCAGGGTCCTTAACCAATTCATAAATGTCTACATGAGGGGGGGAAACCTGTTTGTGTTGAATAAGATGCAGAGGTACATAAAACAAAAATCTTGAAGAAGGGTATGTATAAACAATTACAATATGAAACAGCAGATGCTGAATGTCATAACAAAGATAGTTATTTATATGATTTCTGAGTTAAATATGTAAGAAGTTAGCTGGATGCATTAAGAAGGATGCCATGATGAAATAGATATTTGGATGATCCTCCAGGAATGGTAAAAGTTTAAGGGGTATTGGGCAGGGAGGAACAGAATTACAGACAAGAGAAATGGTACTTTGAAGATGAAAAAGCTGCTTGGGTATAAAGCTTATGTTACAGGTAGAATTGACAAAGGAAAATTCGAAACAATAAGGCTGAGAAGAGAGACTAAAGTAAAAATGTTGGGTACCTTGAATGCCAAATCAATGAGTTTTGGTCATTTCCTCTTTTCAGTAGATGGGATATAAGTAGGTTATCAGAAGTAATAGCAATTAATCTGCAGATGCATATGTCCTCTTTGGCCCCAGAGCCTGCGTAACATGACGCAGGTATTCATTCAATTATATCTTACAGGTAAAATTTTCTATGCATCTCAGCCAGACTTAAGAAAGGCAATATGTCCCCGAAGATGGAAAAAGATGACTTACTCTAAAGTGTCACATTCTATTTATTCAAGTGTAATTAGCATAGAGTATTATATTAGTTTCAGGTGTACAATATCATGATTCAACAATTCTATATATTATTCAGCCCTCATCACCATAAGTGTACTTTTAAACCCTTTAACTTACTTCACCCATCCCTGCCCCACCCTCTCTGTCAACCACCACTTTGTTCTCTGTATTTAAGAATCTATTTTTCATTTATATCTTTTTGTCTTTGTTCGTTTGTTTTGCTCCTTAAATTCCACATGTGAATTAAATCATATGATATTTTTCTCTAGCTGACTTCACTTAGCACTACACACTTTAGATCCACTCACGTTGTTGCAAATGGGAGGATGGCATTCTTTTTTATGGCTGAGTAATATTTCATTGTATATCTCTACCACGTCTTCTTTATCTATTCATCTATCAATGGATAGTTGGGTTGCTTCCATATTGGCAATAAACACAGGAGTGCATAGATTGTTTCAAATTAGTGTGTTTTTTTGGGGGGGTAGTAAACAGCTAGTAGTGGAATTATTGGGTCTTGCGGTAGTTCAGATCAGAAGATCTGAAGTGGGCTCCACGCTGAGAGTGGAGAACCTGATGCGGGGCTCAGACTCACCAACTGTGAAATCATGACCTGAGCCGAAGTTGGAAGCTTAACTGACTGAGCCACCTAGGTGCCCCCGGTAGTGCTATTTTTAATTGTTTGAAGAACCTCCACAGTGTTTTCCACATTGGTTGCACCAGTTTTCATTCCTACCAACAGTATGTGAAGGTTTCTTTTTTTTCTTTTTTTCTTTTTTCTTTTTTTTTTCACATTCTCACCAACACTTGTTTTTTCTTGGGTTTTTAATTTTAGCCATTCTAACCGATGTGAGGTGATACCTCATTGTAGTTTTGATCTGCATTTCCCTGATGATGAGTGATGTTGTTGAGCATCTTTTCATGGGTCTGTTGATCATCTGTATGTCATCTTTGCCACATTCTTCTATGTAGTCATCTTTTTTTTTCACTAATTAGCTGGGATAGATATATTTCCTTATGAGGTGATGCAAAACCACACGTCATCCCCTCTTCTGTGAGGTTCACTTGCGCAGAGTATCTCCATGCACCCGGAAGGTTGTTGTGTTTTCACATGTTGATTCTTAGGCGAACAGGCATTGGCCAGAGCGGTGAAATAGATGGCCATTCCATGGCCAGTGCAAACATATTTATCTTTTAGTTGCTCAGATGGAGATGTTTGATGCTTGATAAGAGCAGAAAAATATTAACTGCTCTTAGCTAGGAGATAAGACATCATTAACAGGCTGCTATCATTGTTTGAGCCCTCTAATAAAAGCATAGATGGAGAAATTCAAAGAATGTTTGAAGCCTCAGTAAAATAAAACTGAATAGATTCAAACATGCATACTGAAACTGATGAAATTTGGAGAGGTTTTGAATATCTTTGGCAAGAAAACAGAAAAAAACAAAACAAAACAAAACAGTACAGTGAATGTAACCTAGCTAAAAAGACACTTGAGAAGCCAAAAGCGATGTAAAGAACTTTACACTCAGGGGATATTCAATAAATATTCATTGATGATGATGAAAATCAAGGGATATCCAACATATGTGTTTATGTTATTGGATTTTTTCTAGATCTTTTATGTTTCATCGCATTGTTTTAAGGTTCACATGGAAAAATAAACTGTGCTCTTTGGGCCTCAGTCTTCTTGCTTATAAACTGAAAGGTTTGGACAAAGGTCAGAAACTTATAGCCCAAAGGCCAAATCTGGCTTATTGCAAGTCTTGGTAAATAAAGTGTTACTAAATGCAGACATGCCTGTTCATTTATGGATTGTCTGTGGCAGCTTTTGGGTGATGACAGGTGAGTTATGTAGTTGCAACAGAGACTAGATGTCTCATAAAGTGAAAAATATTTGCTATTCATCCATTATAAAACAAAATTGCCTACCCTGGACTAGGTCTCTCAGCAATTAAAATAACCCACAAGTCTTGAATGGATTCTTATATTAATTAGAGCTCTGGTCTGTGCAATTCGTCAGTGAAAGTCTTCCAGAATATGACACATTTATATTCCTGACAAACACTAGATTGAGAGGTTTGCATGTGCACATGCTCAGTCACTTAGCAAGTACCTTGAAAGCTAGAGTCTATTCTTCTAAAGCCAAATAAAGCCTAAATAACCATTCTCCTTTCTCTCACTGGGACTGCACAATTATTGCTGCATTAAACTTGATTAGTTCAGACCTCATTAACTTGATATTTGTTATAATTCAGGCTGACTGGGCTGTAATATACCATTATTGTTGGTTTGTTTGTTTGTTTTTCTGTAAGAATTTGTTGGAAGATGTACATAATAAAAGAAAGTTTATAGGGGAATATTTTACCTTATAAACTAAACCCTCTTGAATGATAAATTAAGTTGATTGCAACATTCCCCCTACTTTTTCTGTTTGTTGTTGAAACTGATCCCCCAAAAATGTCCTCCATGAAAACCTTAATTGGCCGTCTGAATAAGAGACATAATGGCCTGTGCATTGAATTCAAAAGACCTAGGTCTCAATACTAGATCTGAAACCTTGTCATATTTCTTCATCCCTTTAAGTCTTACAGCTTCCAAATTCTTTTTTTAACGTTTATTTATTTATTTATTTATTTTTATTTTTGAGACAGAGAAAGAGCATGAACGGGGGAGGGGCAGAGAGAGAGGGAGACACAGAATCAGAAACAGGCTCCGGGCTCTGAGCCATCAGCCCAGAGCCCGACTCGGGGCTCGAACTCACAGACCGTGAGATCGTGACCTGAGCTGAAGTCGGACGCTTAACCGACTGAGCCACCCAGGCGCCCCATAGCTTCCAAATTCTTTAACCCTTCTTCCACCAAGTTGCAGGGACTATGTATCTTCCTGTTGGCTCTGGGTGGCTTGTGATTCTTCAACCAAAAGCAAAGGCTCTGTGTGGCTCCCAAAGCTTAGTCATAAAAGATGATGCAGCTTCTGCCTTGATGTCTGGAACACTTGGCTTGAAGCCCTTAGCCACCAGGAGAGGAGTCTGTCAACATGAATATGACATGCTTTAAGGAGGACAAGCCACTCAGCAGTCTTGGTTTCTAAGTCATCGTGGAACCTGAAGGAGACCCCAGATCATTCTGTCTTCCAATCTTGAATCATCAAGCTTTTGAACCTTCCCAGAAGAGATCCTAGATATCATAGCCAAGAAAAGCCATTCCCGTAAATCATAAAATATATAATGAATAATAAAATGGTTATAGTTTCAAGCCACTGAATATCAGAATAGTTTGTTTAGCAACAAAAAACTGTTTGGGGCGCCTGGGTGGCGCAGTCGGTTAAGCGTCCGACTTCAGCCAGGTCACGATCTCGCGGTCCGTGAGTTCGAGCCCCGCGTCAGGCTCTGGGCTGATGGCTCGGAGCCTGGAGCCTGTTTCCGATTCTGTGTCTCCCTCTCTCTCTGCCCCTCCCCCGTTCATGCTCTGTCTCTCTCTGTCCCAAAAATAAATAAAAAACGTTGAAAAAAAAAAAATTTAAAAAACTGTTCCATCATCTACAGAATGGAAACAGTAGTCATAAATGGAAGACAATTGTGTGGGAAGACTAAATGAAATAATAAAATACTAAAATGCTTGATTTATAATAAACAGTACATTGCAGATTTAATACATTGTTCTTGAAAATACTTCCTCAATTCAGATTTTTTCCATTATGACTGGGTTTTGTACTACGGGTTTTGTACTTCTCTGCAGCACCCCATGCACCCAGCCTCACTTCCACCTAAATAGGAACTATGGATTTAAGGATATCAAGCTCAGATGTTTGATAAAGTAGATGGTTAATAATACTTATGTTCACTATTCAAGAAACTAGAATCCAAATGAGATTTAAGTCACTATTAATTATTTGTGTATTTTCTGACGCATCCAGATAAACACTTATCAAATGCCTACTATGAACCAGGACCTCTCATACAGCCCATGATAATCGGCCATGGGGAAACTGTCTGTTTTGCCTTTGGCCCAGCACAATAATTACTGCAGTTCCTGATTTGGTAACACTATCTTTGCTAGCAAGAAGTGTGTGATAAACCTGCATCTTCTCTGATCAGACAGACACTGGCATCCATGTGAGATGACACTCCCCAAATCTCAAGGTTAGCTCACACTGAGGAGCTAACTCTAAGTTTCCTCTAAGTTTATTCTGCTGTTTGGTTTGTCAGGAAACATGGAGTGGTAGAATGTGTGTGGCAGAGAAATCTCTCTGTGAAAGCACAACAGGAGATTTAAATTCATGGTGAATTGAAGTGACGTCTTTTTAATCCAAAGCAATTCCTTTCAAACCCACATCACTGAAGGGCACCAGTGCTGATGAGAACAACTGTGCATTGAGACCACTCTGAGTGGACAAATTGTCCTGCACTTAAGCCTGGAAACAAGCACCATGGTAAACAATTCTTTGCTTCAGGATCATAATTCAACCCTGTATTCCTTTTGAAGACATTTACACCAGCTTTGTTAAATTACATAGTAATTCTTCGATTATGTGGTGTCACCCTAATGGTTATAATCTTCTGCAGAACTCCTAACAGTTTACAATGGGATGGGAGTGCAGGGATGTACTAGAGACTCCAGGGAAGGTTGAGTTCAGTGATCTGTTGGGCAGGAGGCCTCCATCTTCTTTCTGCAGACATCAGCAGGGGTCAGAGAGCATGCTGGATCAGGGGCAGTGATGATGCTTTGCGGTTGTTTAAGTGACAAGCATTGTTACAAGCTCTCCATGTATACTTTCCCAGTTAATCCTCATGATCACTCTGAAAGGGATGTGTTTGTCTTCCATTACCCAGGAAGAGAAAGGGAGACATACATAATTTGCTTACTGTCAAATGAGTTGAGACCTTTTGAGGTGTGAAGATGTACCTGTGTACGGGGGGAGCTGTTTCAGCTCATAAATCAAGTGGTTCGATACTGGTAGAAACTTCTCTACCATATCTTTATAGAGTATTTATATGTGGTTTTAAACACTTTAAAAGCAATTTTGAAAGGATGTACACTCAATTAGAAAATTTAGAAAATAGTAGATGAGAGAGTAAAATGAACACCACCTTTAAACCCGCCACCTAGAAATAGCCTTTGTTAAGAGACTTTGATTCCTTATGGTCTTGTTTGCTCTTTTATTGACTTAAAGTCTCCCTCTTAAACTAGGAGTAATGGACACTTATTTGTGAAAGGCAGAAATTTGTAAAGAAAAAAGTTAATATCACCAATAATTCTACAATCCATATATGTTAACATTTGAGGGAATTTTTATGCAAATGCATACATATGTATATATATTCATAAGTGTGTATGTAATTTACATATTTTGTAATAATTTTACATATCCTATGTGTAATTTTATATCCTTATAAATTTATTACTATTATCTTGTTAGGGAAATCATCCATTTAAGTCAGAGAACAAAGAAGGGAGGAAGGTAGAGAAAAGACAGGATATGGAGGAAGGGAGAGATATGGAGGGTGGAGACAAAGAAACTATTCCTATTTGGACTGTGACTTCTGGCTTTATGGGCCTTAATTATAACTGCAGTCATACATCCCCATCTATAATTTTTGTTCTATTTGTCTTTGTGTAATATTACTACCAAAGATTATGTCCATACTGGGAAGATATTTATGTTGCACTTAACAGCACAAAAACAGATTTGAAAGCCTTGTAACCATAGGACACATCCCAATGCCACCAACCTCATTGCCATTATTGTCCCCATCATTAGATCATCATTGGCTACTTGTTGGGTGGCAGTTCTTCAGAATTTATGCCAGACATCTCATTTATCATTACCACCCTCTAAGGTAGGGATGATATTATATTTTGTTTTACAAAGGAGAGATCTGAGAGATTCAGAACTGTTAAGGAAATTCCCCAAGTTCTCGTAATTAGACAACAGTTC
Organism: Panthera uncia; assembly: GCF_023721935.1. Classification (NCBI taxonomy): domain Eukaryota; kingdom Metazoa; phylum Chordata; class Mammalia; order Carnivora; family Felidae; genus Panthera; species Panthera uncia. Next base: position 62,231,665 of record NC_064818.1, on the reverse strand, counting down.
TGGGTTTCAAACCTAGGTTTTTGGGTTCCTTAGATCATGACTATCGTCTCAGAAATCACACTATCCTGAACATCTTGATCAAAAAACAAATTGAAATTATAGCTGAAGTATTTGCTAAATAGATTGACAATAGCATCATAGGCTACAGAAACATAGAAGTATCACATTTTAGAAATGAAAAGAGTCTTGGTTGATAGCATAATGTCCTCATATTAAACATGAAGTAAATGGGACACAGAAAGATGAAATTACTTATCTAAGATCACCTAGCAAGTTGCAGACTTTTGCCACGTGACCTCCGGGCCAGCATCAGCATTCTTTAAACTACAGCCATAACATCGAGTGACTGGAAGGATAGAGTTCTGAACTAATAGCACTGAGACAAATTTCCACTTCAACTCTGTCATGAACTTGTCATATCACCTTAGTCATTTATTTAGTCTTTCAAAATCTCAGTTTTGAAAGAAAAAAATTGTTTTTGTTCCTGGTGGAAAGAATAGACATTAGAATAAGTGATACTTAAAGCTAGAAGTGCAGGCTTTGAAGCCTCAATGTGGAGTTCAATTCCACCAGTCACTGGTATTTTCTTGAATAAATCACTTGACCTCTCCAAACCTTGTATATATTGTCCTTAAAATAGAAATAATAATAGTCCCTACTTGGGGGTTGATGTGAGGATAAAATGAAATAATCTAAATAAAATGCCTAGCTCATCATCTGTGCTTGATAAATGATAATTATCTGAAGTCCCTTCAGGTTCTAAAATTAAGCATTGCAAATCAGGAAATACTTACTGAATATCTACCATATCCCCAAGGTCATCTACCAAAACTAACTCAAATACATACTGCTTACAGAAATTCTTCAGTTCAGCTTCCCTGAATGTTAGGATTTTAATTTGAGAGAGTAATTTTTAGTCCATGGGTTTGTAGAATCAGAGAGTGAGAGAGGGAGAGTAAGCATACATAGAAACCATTTTAGTTTGTGACCTTCACAAGGTTAAATCCCTCAATTAAGTCTGTCCTAGCTCTTTCCCCTCCTTAGAGTTTCTACTTGAAACCTCTTCATTATAAGTGTTGTATCCAGATTTATGGATTGTTTTATGTTCCTAGATCTTTTCTAGTCCAACTTTTTTTCAAGGTAAAAAGAAAGCAGATATTCTATTGTCTCATACTATTATCAAAGATAAGAATCACAATGCGGTGCTCTTCTCTGATGCTGTTATGACATTCTGCAGTTTGGATACATTTTATAATATGGTACTGCCTTCAAATGGTATTATGCTGCTTTTCTCAATTACAGGAACTATTGGCACAGGATGATGCATTGACCATAACTAATTATTTCTTTCAGCTTTGTCCACAAATATCAAAAGAAAAAACAAAACAAAACAAAACAATGCAACAGTCATTTCTAAGTACATCCTTAAAGTACCAATCAGTTTGTAAAGTTTTGAGTTTTCATGTTTCTTAAGTCTTGAGTTTTCTCTCAAAATATTTCTTGGCAATTCAGACAAACTGGAAAAGTGGCAGGTTCATGAGGCTATACTGACTCCTTAAACAAGGTATACTTCGGAATATTAGACATTTATGAAGAAAAGTCCATTTACTTCTATCAAAGTGACTTACATGTTCACTAAGTAAGATTAAGGGACAGAAAGTTGACAGCGTAATAATATTCCCTCTTCCCAAGCATTTTAAATGTCTTCTCTGACATATGATAATACATTCAAGGTACCTTCTACACAGGTAGGCTCTTTGAGGTGGTGAGAACAGAGATCAACTAAGGAGGTGGGACTAATTTTTCAGAAATAAAGGAGGTCTGAAAGCTCAGGAGGTGACCTCAGTAAGTCATCAGAGAGACAACTTTTCATGCAGAACGTCCCTATAACCCACAAGCAGCTCTAACAATGAGTCATTCTCATCACTCAGCTTGTCTTCTCCCTTAGGCTGATCCTATAGCAACTCAGAATACAAGTTTTATGATTCGTATTCATTCTGTACCAGTTACTGTGTCCTGAGCTTTGTGAGCAACTCTGCCATCTTGACTTCACATGCCCTAAGAGGCAGCTTTTAACAGGGTGGGGTTAAGTGCTCAGTATGCAATCCTGAATGCTCTTTTGGACTGAGTTCTTATCCCAGGAGATTTCATAAGCTAATGTTGTGTCTGTAGTTGACTTCCTCTGGCTCAGGATGTGAATCGGTACATGACTGCATAATTGTGTGGCAAAGTATAATACATATCCCCCTTTAGGTCAAGGATCCTCTCCAGCTACTTCGTTGCACAGAAGCAGTATAACAAACAAGTAGATCTATCAAGACTTCTTTCTGTTTAGGGAAAAATGGAAAACACTGTCGCCACGCTTACCAGAAGTACTAGTGTTATTATTACAATTGCTAGCAGGAGGGATGATGTCAGTCACCCCCCCCCCTTGTGTTAAAATCTTTCTCCTTTATGTATGTAAAACTTGCCGATGTTCATTTGTCACTTTAAATCTTTACCAGAAAATAATGTTCTTTTTTCAATATCCAAGGGGGGAGTTTATGCTTACCTTATACATACAAAGAAAAGGGCAGGGGCTTTTGGAACTATCCAGGTGGTTTACTGTAAGTAACCCTTCCCAATTTGAGGAGAGCAGAAGGCAGGAATGGCTCAAACCGCATTTGAAGATAAAGTATTAGTTATAGTAAATAAGCCTTAGGCTGTTATTTTGCAATTTGTTCAACTCTGGTTTAGCACAAAAATCTTTCTGAAAAGAATATATGAATGTTCTTTAAGTATGTAGAATTATTTTTCTTGTTTTCTTATTTTCTTTATTTCTTGAAAGCTTCTATTCCTTTGGATGTCAAATGCACCTAATTAGTATAAGTTGATGTGTGAATCTTATTCAGTTTCTTAAGACGAGAGGGGGAAAGTCTTAGTTGCATGAGATTTAGAGTTGTAAATTTTAAAGTACAGTTAAAAAATAAATCCTCATGAATCTTAATTAAACTAGAAATTTATTTGTAGAATGATAGGATTGAGGGTTTTTTTTTTCTTTTAAAACAACAATCTGTATGATGTAATGGAAAATATCTTGCATATTTAGATGCTAGTTTATATTGTGCCACTATTTCTGTGATATTGGGCAAGTGATTTAACATTTCATGTTTTTATTTAAGTTGTTTATCTACAGAATAAGGTATTTTGATGATATGATTTCTGGTTTCTCCAAAAAGATTTGTGAACATATATATGCATACACACACACACACACACACACACACACACACAATACATATAACTACTATGAATTGGTTTGTCTTTGAATTAGTTTTCCTCTCCTCTTATAAAAAATGCTGTTAAAAACCATTAAAAATAATTGAATGCATTTAGATTCCTAATCAAGAATATTTAACTTGTAATTGCATATATTCAGACAATTCATAGGGTTTTGGGGATACATTGAGCCAAATACATGTTGGTATCTTTCTGGTACTTCATGTTTCTTTCCAGTGGGCCTTCTTTATTTACTTACTTTTAACAAATTTTATTTTTAAGTACTCTCTACACCAATGTGAGGCTTGAACTCACAATCCTGAGATTAAAAAAATCATATACTCCACTGACTGAGCCAGCCACCTGCCCCAGTGAACTTTCTTTAAACACTGGGCCTTTTAACTGAGTTTTGAAATGAAGATACTCTTCAGTCCACTGCATCAAGAAATAAGCATCACCCCTACAAATCCTATCCCAAGTTCCTTTATGACCTTTCTATTCTCATTCCACAGCTGGCCCCGCACCTGCACAGCTCACAAATGCATAAGAGGCTTTGTAGCAGCACAGGACAAAGTTTCAAACATTTTGCCAATTTTATCCAGAAGGAAAAATAAAAACAAAAAAACAAAAAAATTAGCAATTGTTGTGATCCCTTAGGGGTGAATATGACAGCTGTTTTAACATCTGGGAAGTCACGTCTCTTGTCAACTCAGCAGAAGTACTGTAGACTGCTGAACATATCAGAAAGTGTTCATGAACCAACTGTCTTAGAACTTCTACAAGACAAATTGATCTAACAGCTTTGCTTCTCTGAATAGTTTATAACCTTAACCTGTCAGCGAGTTGAATGTAAGACCTGGGAATGTTTCCAGCTCTCCGTTATTCTGAAATCTCTGCAGGGGTCTCAGATTGGGAATGCTTTAAGGGAATGAAAGATCCTACTTGATCATTAGTATTAGTGATCTGAAAAAAAAAAGGTTACAAAATCTCAATTGGATTTGGTGAAAGCTGATTGAAATATTATATGGGCGGCGGGGGTGGGTGGTGCACAGGGAAGAACTCTTACAGGGCTTTATAGAAGAAAACATTACAAACTAGAAAGCTATACATATAGCTATACATATAAGTATACATATAGTTAACCACTGATAAAAGCAATATGAATGGCTTTGTCCCATTTCCATCCCTGGAACATGATGTATTTTCAACAAATATCTAAATACATCTAGGATACCAATTCATTCAGTTATTCATGCCTTACACATATTTCTTGAGCACCTATTATATCAGCTATCTATTCTATGTCAACCCTGGGTCAAGTGCTGAAATATACATTATCACGCTTCCCCTCATGGAACCTGGTGGGGAGATAATTGTTTACCAATGAATTCCAGGCAAAGCAAATCATATGTGCACATGTCTTTAAGCAAAAGGAACACAATGAGTTGAAAGAGAGAATAGCAGTACAGAAGTGGACAGGCAAAATCAAGCTAAGACTTTGCAGGTCACATTAAGATTAGATTTTATCCTAAACATAGAAGTTTGGAAGGTTTAAACAGAGGAGAGAAGAGGATATGAGTAGATTTTCCTTTATCACAGATCATTCTTACAACTAAATGGAGATTTGGACAGGGGCTTGTGGAACAAGATGGGTAACTGACTTCAGGGATATAAGTTAGGAAGCTGTTGCTGTGGTCAAGAAAAGAGATGATGCTGACGTGAGCAGGTGCAGGGATAGAGATGAGTGAATAGATTTAAATGAGAAAGTAGAATTTATGGGATTTGGCAGTGCATCTGGGTTAGGGTGCACAAGGAATGGTCTAAATTATTAAATTTCCCAAATATGGAATAACTTGAAAGAAATATTTTTACTGTGTGTTAGCACAAATGGCTACAGAGTGCTACTAATTTCTTTGACACCTGCTTTCATAAATATACGAAATATTTCTATAAAATGTCATTTAGTATTTGGCCCTTTCTGAAGCTTGAATAAAAACTGACAGTTTCCACATGATTTAGAAAACAGCCTTGAAAACATTTTAATATGAACTACCTCTTACTCCTGTAGAGTAGACGTTGGTAAATTTTGGCCCATGGGTCAAATTCAGCTCGTGGCCTGTTTTTGTAAATAAAGTTTTATTAAAACACAGACACACCACTTTACATATTATCTGTGGTTGCTTGGAACTCTCATTGCAGCACTGAGTAGTTATGATGGAGACTGTATGGCCCACAATGTCTGAAATCTTTACTTTCTGGCCATTTATAGAATATGTTTGCTGATTCCTGCTCCACTAGGACATGAATAGATCTTACAGTATTTCTTTACTTAATTGATTAGAACACTTATTACAGGGTATTTATTTTACAACATAGAATATGAATCATATTGTGGAATTGTGAAATTTTTTAATGTTCAACACAATCCTCATTGCATCAAAGGATTTTAAATGATATGTTTGACATTGAAAATAGATGCTACAAAGGGAAGAAGAATTACATTAGCTGGACCAATTTTTGAAAGTACAATTCCCTTCAAATATCTCAAGCAAAGAATTTGTATAGAATTTGATATTACTTTTGGATGCCAAATTTTGTAAAGAGGTCCATCTATTTCACACTTTGGGATTCAAAGACAGTCTTAAATATGGCAAATTGAGATGTTAAAATACATAAGTTAAATCAAATGAATGTTTACAGGTGTGCTGCTTGTGGAACAGTGAATATGATAAAATAAATGTACACGCTTCTTTTTCCCACACTCACCTAGCCAAGATTGAGTTATATACTTTTCCATACATTGATAGCAGCTAAAGTCTTTCTTATACTGCCAAGATAGCGCATAGGACATAAGGAAAAAAGAGGGTTATTTTTTAAGTTTTTACGTAATTCCAGTTAACATACAGTGTAATGTGAGTTCAGGTGTACAATTTAGTGACTCCATTCTTCCATACAACAGCTGGTGCTCATCAGGACAAGTCGCTCCTTAATCCCCATCACCCATTTAGCCCATCACCCCCGCCCTCCCCCCCTCTAGTCACTATCAGTTTGTTTTCTCTTATTAAGAATCAAACAATCATAGTGGAAAAAGGGAGGCCAACCAAGAAAAAGGGGGATTTAAAATTTTTTCCCTAAAGGCCTCTCATCTTGATTGCTTGTTATAAAACCATTAGCCAATGTCAAATCAATTTCACTGAATTCCTGCAAAACTAAAGTTTAGATTTGAATTAACTTTTCACCAAATGGTTTTCACAAAGCATGAAATTATCTCAGTGCTGAGAATCACGAATTGAAATTATACCCTTGTCAAAATTTTCCTAATTAGTCCTAATTATTCGTGGCAACTGGTTCTTTTTCACTTTGCACAACGGGAGCTATCTGCATTGAAAAAGGGTGATGCTTCTGGTCACCAGTTATTACTGGAAATTTGCTCTGTGAAGATGACCCTTGCAGCTAAGAAATTCCTTGTGGAATGTGTTAAAGATATCCTTGACAACAACAGCAGTGTTAGATACATTCTCATTGTATCTTTGAGATCCATGAGATCCATGATAGCATCATTAGAAGTATCATTAGTTGGTAACATGCATCCTATAGACTACACTCTGTAATAACCAATGACCCATTAATAATTTAAAAAATCATTTTCACAAAGGAGAGAAGGCCTGAGTGTTCCCTATAATTGTATCTTCATTGGTGTTCTTCAATATGCTTGGTGGCTTCATGAAAAAGTGTTCTTTATTTTCACATTATAAAACTAAAATATACCTATATCTATATATATTTGCAAAAGGGATGGGATAAATCAGGATGAAAATATTGATTTTAAAATACCAAGTGCAAAAGGTACCAAATTAGACTTTCCTAATTCAAAGATAAAGAATATATACTATGTGTATATTCTTCAAAGATGGCAGATGGATTTCTTCCTCAAACTTGAGTTAATCCCCTCCTATTCCATCAGATCTTAATATCATTTACTATGTTCTCATTGAAATTCTGAAGAGATTTTTCTACAATGTTACAAAAGTCTTATTAAGCAAGAGAATGTTTTCCATATTTCCATTCTTCAGTCATCAAACAGCTATTATAAACCAGCTTTGAAGAAGCAAAAATGAATTCAGACGTGGTTTCTGATATTAGGGACTAACAGTAGGTAAAGAAGGTAGGGGGAGATCAGATCAGGTAGAGGGGACCACATATGGTGTGAGTAAGAAATACAGTGCATACTATTTTGTGCGTTGAATAAAACCCATGCTGTTAAGGACTTACAAAGCTCTGTGTCATTGAGCTCACCCCTCCTGACTAATATTACTTTTTTTTTTTTTTGATACAACAAACTAATTTCTATCTCATGACCTTTGTATTAACAGTTCCCTAGGCCTGGAAAAATATTTTTCAGGCTCTTGCAAGGCAGGTTTCTTCTTAAACTTCAAATCTCCCCTTAAGTATCATTTACTCAATGAGACCTATTCCTTTCCCTGGACTAACTCCCACTTCATCATTCTGTTGCCACACCTTCTTCATTCTGTCTCACCTACTATATGCCATGGTTTTATTTGGGTACTCACTTATTATATTTTTGCCACTCAACTTTATTATTTTATTTTTTTTAATGTTTACTTATTTTTGAGAGAGAATGAATGAGCATAGGAGGTGTGGGGGGGGGGGACAGAGAATCTGAAGTGGGCTCTACATTGAGCGGACAGCCTGATGCAGGGCTCAAACTCAAGAACTGTGAGATCATGACCTGAGCTGAAATTGGACGCTTGACCAAGTGAGCTGCCCCTCCCCACTAGACTTTAAATGCCATTCTATCAGTATGTCTCTTTGATTCATAATTGTGCTCCCAGAGCCTAACACAATGCCTGGGTCATCGTGGAAGCATAATAAATACTTGCCAGTGCGTATTCTTAAACTATAGTGGACAAAATCCAGTGAGAAGACAAATCCTATGGACCATAAAGATCTTACTGGCAGACTTTAAAGTCAGTCCTCAGAGCAGTGGGAAGCCATGGATGGCTTAAAGCTGGAGAGTTACACTCTTAAGTTTCACAAACCCTCCTTCTTCTCTTCTTCAAGTTATAAATATATACATTGTTTGATTGATTGACTGTTGGAAGTCTTCCATGGGCTTTCAGTGAAGAATTGTTACTCACTTATGTATGCCTCTATTATAAATTTTTTTATTACTACAATTATTTTTCTTAGATATGTTACCATTAGATTCTGAGTGAAGACCATTTTATTCTCTGTGATTCACAGTGTCTGGTAAAGAGTAGGTGCACAATAAATATTTATAAGATGATGGTTGAATATAATAGAATTGATATACATATGGGAGTGGGTGGATAGGAGGACTACGAGGTTGGGCTAAGTTGCCTAGGACAATAGATTTTAGAACTTCTGGTACTGGCATAGTGTTTTTAACCATTTGTATTTGCTGCCCACAGAAAACAAAATCATTTACTTTATCATTTCTGTGCCAGTATGTCTTCCCTAACTCTCATCAGTATGCGCTGATATTTCCAAGATCTTTGGGTGAGGTAGGACCGCTTCACTCAAATCCACTGCTGGTATTAGACTCTGGTTTCTGACCTCTGTTTTGAGGAGGACAAAGTCCTCTCCATTTCCGTAGGTACCTGTGACTTAGCCTACTTGTGTGCTACAGTAGCATAACCAGAAACTAGCCCAACTTTGCATGGGTCAGAGTTGCTAAGATTCATGAAGATGGTCTCATAAGGTGAGAGTGGGGACTGGTACGCTATTTGGTTAGCTCAGTAGAGTCCATCGTTTCTCTCACACAGTTGATAGCACAAAGACATGCTTTGTTGTTGGTGACTTATGGTACATATATACATACAGAAAGCCTTAGCAAAAGCAAATCATTTGGATATGGATTAAACCTTATTATTTTTATTTATTTATTTTTGATAATGGGTTAAATCTTAAATATCACAGGAAATGTATTAGAAACTCAAGATTTTAATTTTCTTTCTCTGATCAGCATTTTAAACATTCATTGAATTATTTATTTTCAATGTTTATTTTATTTAAATAGGAAGCTACTCAAAGATGTTCATATTGCTGTTTAGGAGAAGTACTTCTAATGACCTATTCTCTTCAGCAATCCAAAGAAGAATGTACTTTTTAAAAATAATGCTCTCCTCCCCCCTATGATCAGAAGCCATAATCATTTAAGGAGTGAGGCTAATTTTATTTCCTTTTTGTTTGTCTGTTTGTTTTATAGGTTGTATTTACCACATTCAGCCCCAGGGTAATGACAGTCATGCAAACCTTAAAAACAATTCCAGCATGACTTTTAAGGACAAATTCTACCCACTTTCATTATTGAAAGTGAACAGTATTCTTCCTCCTTTAAATTGGTCTTGGATGAAAAAAAAAAACACAAACATGCTTCTATGGTGAGTTTTTTGACATAATTTGCAAAATATTGGCATTTTGGATTAAGACAATTATGTCTTGTCCTTGATTATGTTAACTCTATCTCTGTGTAACTGTATTCACAGAACCATGATGACTAGAATAACAAAATAACATTTTATCTCAGGATTTTAAGTCATTAAAGCCCTCTTTTCCCTAAATAAACACGTTATTTCTAGCTATAGAGATTAACAATAATCAGCTAAATTAATAGAAAGAAAGAAAGAAAGAAAGAAAGAAAGAAAGAAAGAAAGAAGGAAAATAATACCTCTAGGCACAAAGCATCAGGATTTGATAATGTGGTTGATGCACAGCTAAAGGAAAGGTTATTTCTGCCATCCTGGAAATAAGTATCAGTTTAGAAAATGCTAAAGACATAATTAATTCTGAAATAAGGCTTGCCCTGATCAATTCATTACTAGAGGTACAAACATGAGTCTGTATACTGGAGGATGAGTCAGAAAGCGTAATGCTATGTACATGAATTTGTGGTACTGGTCCCATGAAGACTTTTTCAGAGTGAAACTTGTTTCTTCTCTGTGCCAAAAATCTCTTAAGGAAGGAAGGAACAAGTCCCGTGAAAAATAGGTCTCTATTTCCCACTCACAAAAGGTACCAAGTGTGGTTAAGATATCTCTATTTGCACCTGGACCTCATGAGATGCCTCTGGCTGCCCAAATGATAGACTGTGTCATACATTCATCTGGCTCAGTGGCCACGGAAGCTTGACAAACTTCTTGACACTCTTTCTTTCTCTAAAAGGGTAGGTAGCATCTATTGCAGAATCTCAGATAATATCCTGGGAGATTTATGGGTAGAGACGCTTTCCTTTTTGACCATTACAACTTTAGTACTCATGTGACTCTGTAATGACAAGGAATAAAAATACATATAAGTTGCTTATTTGTGTGAATTAATTTATTTCATGGTCAGTGGTAATTATGTGGTATATTTTCCTCTCACCCATAACTGACAGGGATTTGAAGTTTGCAAATTACCCTTCTAGTCAGAAAATTAAGCGATGTTACCAAAAACTAAAATGTACTATGAAATATTTCAAGGACCATCATATTATAATGATTTGAAGCAAGCTTTATTTTCTGATACTTGGTTTTCTTTATGGGAATACAGCAAAAGGGAAAATGTCTGAGTTTATACCCAGTAAAAAAAAATCAAGAATCAGTTAAAAATCCAATGTTCTTAGCCAAGCCCTGAAATAAATGATAAAGCATCATTGGTGATCTTTAGAGCACCTGAGAATTCATCAGTCACGTTCTTGGATAATGAGAAGTGGGGGAAAGATTTTGAGCCACTTTAAAGGTATTAGTTGTGACAACTACATCATTTTGTTATCATGATAATCCGAAAAGCTCCTTTCATGAACTATACCAATAGGATGCTGGACATTCAAAAAATGTTTGCTATTTTATACTAATCCAGTTGAGTGAACCCAATTATTAATCCACCTGGGATGGGACAAGATTTTACACAACTAAAAAAACCCAAACTTTTCAAGAATATCACGTTTCATATCTGATATCTAAAACCCTTACTGGAGTATAAGTATGGAGTAGGAGTATGACAAGAATAAAAATAATTAACTCTGAAGCATTTACTCTGTGATAGGTAATCTTATACACATTTTATACATATTAACGTCTAATAGTGTTATGGAGTGCCACGCTCTCGTTTTACTGATGATTGAAGAGTAGAGGTCCTCTCTCTATATAATTGCCCAAAGTCCTACAGCCAGTAAATGGAAGAGCCAGGATCCAAACAAAAGTTTTCTTCAATGCTCATGCTCTTAACTGCTATGGTCTACTTCCTAGAATTAAGAAAATGGTCCCTGATTGTCAGAAACAATTACATGAGTTATGTAAATGGTCTCTTCTGTGGTTCACTTAAGATACACATTCTGTAGTTCTTCCTTCCAAGACTGTTTGTTGGGTTTTATGAATAAGAAGGGTTTGCCTGCATTTAAAGAAAAAAATAATTGTGACACTTGTTAAAACGGTAAGGAAGACTTCCTTCAAATCTATCACAATACGGGGGAGAGATCAGGCTCAAATCCGGATAACAGGAAGACAGCTGGGAGCTTATAGACAGCAGCGTGAGAGGCTCAGTGGATGGAGAATGACTAAGAGGAGACCTTAAGCTTGGGAGGATACTTTCGGAATTGAACAAGATTCTTGCTAAAAGTAGGCCAAGGATTTAGATATCAAAGGTGAGGATGAGACAAAAACATTAATTCTGAAAAGATAGAGGCACTCCTATGTTTATTGGAGCATTATCTACAATAGCCCAACTATGGAAGTGTCCGTCAACTGATGAATGGATAAAGAAGAGGTGGTGTGTGTGTGTGTGTGTGTGTATGTATGTGTGTGTGTGTGTGTATATATATATATATATATATATATATATATATATAATGTGTGTGTGTGTAATGGAATATTACTCAGTTATAAAAAAGAATGAAATCTTGCCATTTGCAGGGATATGAATGGAGCTAGAGAGTAAAATGCCAAGTGAAATAAGTCAGAGAAACACAAATACCATGTGATTTCACATACGTGGAACTTAAGAACCAAAACAAATGAGCAAAGAGAAAAAGAGAGGCAAACCAAGGAACAGACTCTTAACTGCAGAGAACAAACTGATAGTCACCAGAGGGCAGGTGGGAGGGGAGATGGGGGAAATAGGTGATGGGGGTTAAGAGGGCACTTACTCTGATGAGCACCGGATGTTGTATGGAAGTGTGGAATCGCTATACTGCACACCTGAAACTAATATTACACTGTATGTTAACTGGAATTTCAATAAAAACTTAAAGACTGAGCCTCAGTTTATTCATGTGTAAAATGAGGCTAAAATGTAGAAAGACTTTATAGGGGGGCGCCTAGGTGGCTCATTCAGTTAGGCAGCCAACTCTTGATTTTGGCTTAGGTCATGATCTCCTGGTTTGTGAGTCTGAGCTCCACATCAGGCTCTGCACTGTGCGGAGCCTGCTTGGGATTCTCTCCCTCCCTCCCTCTTTCTCTGCCCCTTCTCTGCTCAGGCTGTCTCTCTCAAAATAAATAATTAAATTTGATCAAAAAGACAGAATTCACAGGAATTCTGTGAGGACTAAATAAGATAATGTATAGAAATAATTTAGCGACAATGCCTCACATACAGTAAGACTTTCATGATCCTTAACCATCTCCGTTAACAATCTCATCATGACCTATAAAGTCATTTAGTAGGTGTTCCTCAGATGGTTGTCAGTCTTCAAACTATTACTAGTCCATGAGAAGTACCAAAATTGAGAGTAAGCACTTAAATAATTTTATGGCACTTTGCCAGAGTAATTTTGTGTCTATTGAATCCAATGACAAAGGGCTATGTTTTACACGCTTCTAGCTTTTTATTTCATTTTTCTAGTAATCTGTATTTACTGTGTTTTACAAAAATATCCATCAGTGGTGGATTTGAAAGGGAAGACAAAGGAACCATTTTCCTTTACCATAAATGGCTTGAGACTAGAGGTAGAAATTAGGGACTCACTTGCATACTAATTTCCCAGTAGGTCAAGAATGTGGTAGCCTGTGTTTAAAAGCCACAGTGGCACAGCTAATGTCTAGCCTGCCCTTGTCCATCATATTTTTTTTCTTCTCTCTTTACAGTGTTTGTTTTATTTTTATACAGAATGTCTATATGTACACAAGGTAGACTGTTAACGGTGTTCCTTAATTTTTAAAAATTAATTATTCAAGAGGTGCCCCGACGGCTCCGTTGGTTAAGTGTCTGGCTCTTGTTTTCAGCTCAGGTCTTGATTTCGGGACGTGAGTTCAAACCCTACGTGGGGCTCTGCACTGACAGTGTGGAGCCTCCTTGGGAGTCTCTGTCTCCTTCTCTCTTCTGCCCCTCCCCTGTTCATGAGCTTTCTCTGTCTTTCTCTCAAAAGTAAAGAAACATTAAAAATCTAATTATTCAAGAACTTAGGGGCCTGGCAAACACATATACAATCATAATGACGGTAACAAGAATCATGGACTATTTGGTGAGATAGTACTAGGTATCTTTTACTGTTAATCTGGCTCATGCTACACACTATTTCACAAACTTACACTCATTTGGTGGAGTGCATTTAGGGCAAAGAAATTATAGCTTTTTTTATCTTAGGCAGATGAGTGAAGATAATTGAGAAATGATTTAAACTCTACCTACACACAGTCATTAAAAATGAAATTCTGAATCAATCCACTGTTATTTTTGTCTCCAGAGCACTGAGTTTGCCTTTTTTCCCCCCTTTACTTAATCAACTGGTAGTTATGCTATCCTGTAAGCACTGTCTTAATAACTTGTTCACGAGTATAAGTAATCTGAACTGCATATTGATTAAATTTCAATTATAATAAAATGAGATTCTAAGAAATCTAAGGGGAGGGTACTCTGAATTATACCAATTAAGGATTTCATTGAACCTAGGGGATTTTAGATACTCTGTCTTGCTTCTTTTCTCCTGAGTGATTGATGTTACTTGTAATTTGGAAACAAAACAAAGGGGATATGTTTTTTTAATGTGCAATAAACTACAATTTTACTTGTACTAAATTATCTCCTTTCAAGAAAGTCCTTTTTTTTTTTCCTTCCTACTGTGAGCTTATGGTTTTTCTTATGTGGTTCTTTAATGTCTTTATAGTTTGCATTTTCTTAACAGATCTTTTCTGACACAAACCTGAAAACACCTTTTGATCTCAGATTCATAATTATCTATTGAAGCTTCTTAGTCCCCTTTTCAAAGCTCAGCAGTTTCTAACAAGAAACAGTAAGGAGCAATATATTTAGTAGAAAGATTCAAAGTCCTTGATGAATTTAGTGTGATCTTAAACATTTAACAAAGCTTTTGTGTTTGGCCGTCCTTTTATGCCACATGGGAATTAGGTTGGTTGGTCGTATTGATTTCGCTAGTGGCTTTGTGTGAAAATGACATGAGATAATGGATATAAAATCATTGTAGACATGTATTAAATGTATTCAAAATGCAGAATACTAATATTACCAAAGAGTCTCTGGGGATATATATATTTTTTTCTTCTAAGGAATATATAAATCAATGCTAGGTAAGCAATGTAAGTTTTCATGACCTTGTGTCCTATAAGCCATATATTATTAGGGAGCAAGTTTGGATATCTGCTTTCATTACACTTTTACAGCCTTGAAACTTCTGCCATCTTTTGCTTCAGTCCTTGTCCCTAAGGCTGTAATCTGGGACCTCTTTTAAAATCAACCCTCCCTCTGCCTCTCCCCTACCCCACCCCCTTATTTGGGGAGGTAAGGGGAATACTCTTATTTATTACGAAAATTCAGATTAAAGAAAGTGAAAAATCCCATTTGGGAATTGATGATTGCTGAAAATTTACTTACATTTGACCAGGTGGGTGCCAATTAATGTCTTGGCAAGAGCATTAGTTTACCTTGGGGTAAGGGTATTACTTCAGAGAACCATTCATTTGAGGAGGAATGGAGACATTTGGGACAGGAAATAAAATCCTTTGGAAGTTTCTTTGGAATGGAAATTATCTTCTTTAATTTGGTCCTGAATGCACTTTAATCCATTGGTTCATCCAATGTGTGTTAGGTCATGTTCTATGCCCTAGAAAATAGAGCAACAACAAAATCCCCTGCTTTCGTGGAGCTTTGTTCCAGGTGGAGAACATAGACATTAAATAAGATATATTGATATAAGATGGAGATGAGTGCAATGTAGACAAAAAATCAAGCCAAATAATGGGCACAGGATGTGGGAGTGGGGCAGTGGAGGAGGATTGCAATTATTAAATTACATGCGTAGAGAAGGGTACATTTTAAACACATGGAGCTGAAAAATAAGGGAAGAGAAATGTATTTTGGAAGTATTCCTGGCAAACGTAAGCCTGAGTGGAAATGTTCTGAGGTAAGGATGTACCTTTGTACCTCTCAGAAACAGCCAGGAGACCAGTGGTCTAGAGCAGGAGGGAGGGAGAGAGTAAAAGAAAAGAAGTAAGGGGGTAGAAGGAAAGCAAATAGTGTAGGGATTTAAAGGCAGAGATGAACAGGAGGTTGACTAGGGAGTGCTCTGAGGAACAAAACTTGAAGGAAGTGAGAGAAGTAGGATTTAGCAAAGGAAGAAGTGGAACCATAATGTAACTAATTGCAATAGAAACTCTGAAAATCATGTGAGGAGGTTTGGGGCTGAGTGGATCCTTCAGAGTTGTTGCAAATTGAGGCAAGGAGGCTACACCTTTGTACTCAAGCATTAACCCGCCATTAGATGGGAGCTGCTTCTGGGAAGGGAGTCCAATCTTGGGAGAGGCTACTTGCTTTGGCCAAGGATAATTACTGGAAAGACACTCAGCCAGTAAGTTCTTAGCAGCCCACATTCCCAGCGACTGGGGAAATAAATGTCCTTTTATTGCATGAGAATAGATATCTGAGTGACACCTTTGGCATTCAGTTCAGGGAGGTATTGGTGATTTTTTGAACGAAGTGTTGAAATTAACTTACTTTTCTCATAAGCCTCATTCTGGATCTGTATTAATATATAAGACATTAGGAATAGAAATAGAGGGACACCTGTAGAGGTCATTACAATAATCAGGGCAAGAGAGATGGTGGTTTGGATAAACATACTAGTAATAGAAATGCTAAGAAACGGTAAGAAACCAAGCATATTTTGATGCAGAACCAGTAGAATTTGAAGATAGGGCAAATGAATGGAAGTGTGATGGATAATTCCAAGGCTTATAAAGCAACTCAAATGATGGAATTGCCATTATTTGAATATGAGAAGACTATAGAAGCATCACAATTTAGAAGGAAGTCCAGGAACCCTATCTGGGACATTTGGGTAGAACATGCAGGTACAGATGTAAAGAATACAGTTCTATATGTGAGTTCAGAAAATAGGTCAGGGCTGATCATAATTATTTGCAGGAAGTGAAAACTTTTTGCTGCTAAGCTGAGGAAATTGGGGTCTTTATTTAGCTACTCTATAATTTCAAAACCTTCATGAGTTTCCCATTAAGTAGTTCCAGTTAAATATTTTCGCTGGAAGTTCTTAATAATTTTGAGTCAGCTGTTTAAATAATTTTAGTGAATTATCTCAAATATAAGGAAAATTATGGAGAATATTACCAGCACCTGTGCCTATCACCCAATTTTTAACAAATCTTATATTTTGCCATTTTAAATTTAGCTTTCACATTTGCTTTTTATTCTTGTTCTCTCTTTATAGCTACAGTTGGTTCTGTCTTTGTGTGTTTTCCCAATGTTTTCTTCTTTACTCCAAAGGTAGTCACTGTTTTGGATTTGTTGTTTATCTTCTTCACAAATATTTTTATCATTTTATCATTTGAAACAAAATATATAAACATTTTAATACTTATTATATAAAATGTGTAGTATAATAATATATTCTCCACATTATTACACTTTCTTTGAATAGTATCACAGTATATTTTCAATCTACACCTTTATTTACTTAAAACTGCTTTTTTAAGACTTATCTAGGCCAGTAGGTAATGATATAGGTAGGTGTAGGTATCAATAAAGATTTAGGTCATTTGCATTGATGTTTATGGTACTCCATTGTAAGGCTTTATCACAACATATTTATCCATTTTCCTGTGATGGATATTTGGGCTTTTTCTAATTTTTCACTATTAAAAACAATGATGTGCAAAATATTTTTCATACACCTTCCTGACTCTTCTTGGATTTTTTCAGGAGTGCATGCTTAAGAAAGTAATTGCCTGTTTTTACTTTTTTGAGGAAACTCCACACTGTTTTCCAGAGTGGCTGCACCACCAAAGGATACAGGAGTGCTGATGCACAGGGGCACATGTACCCCTAAGTTAATAACAGCACTTTCAACAATAGCTAAATTATGGAAAGAGCCTAAATGTGCATCAACTGATGAATGGATAAAGATGTGGTTTATATATACAATGGAATACTACTTGGCAATGAGAAAGAATGAAATCTGGCCATTGGCAGCAATGTGGATGGAACTGGAGGGTATTATGCTAAGTGAGATAAGCCAGGCAGAGAAAGACAGATACTCTATGTTTTCACTCAATGTGGATCTTGAGAAACTTAACAGAAGACCATGGGGGAGGGGAAGGGGAAAAAAAAGTTACGGAGAGGGAGGGAGGCAAACCATAAGAGACTCTTAGGGAATGAGAACAAACTAAAAGTGGATGGGGGGTGGGGGACAGGGGAAAGCAGGTGATGGGCAGGGAGGAGGGCATCTATTGGGATGAGCACTGGGTGTTGTATGGAAACCAATTTGACAATAAATTATATTTTAAAAAAAGAAGAAAGGAATTGCCTGTAGATGGAAGTTCTGTATCTTCTGCTCTACATAATATTGCTAGAATACTTTTTAGCAATAGTTATACCAATTTATACTCCTCCCCAGGAGAGTATGAGAATTCAAGTTCCTCTGTTTTGGGCAACACTTGGCATTTTCAGATTTAAGAAAAAACTGGAAGATGTTTGCTCATGATGTATTATTTATATTTTTATTTCTTAGACTTCTAGTGAAATAGAGTGTATGTTCATTTTTCTTGGTCATTTGTGTTTTCTCCTATGTGAATTGTCTATTGATATTCTTTGCCTATTTTATTTATTTATTATTGATTTATAGGATATGATGGAGAGAGAAGTTTGCATATTTTAAACAGAAAACAATGTCAGTCTTGTGTATTGCTGATATTATCTCAAAACTGATTATAGTTTTTTATTTATTATATAAAAGTTTTATTTTTTCATAATTATTTTTAGTGTATCAATCTTTACTCCTGTAGTTTATACTTTTTATGTCTTTCTAAGTCATTCTCAATGTTCTGGCCATTAAATGTGTTCCTATATTTTCCTTTGAAAATAATTTTTTTGTTATTACCTGTAGATGTTTAATATGCCTGGAAATTATTTTGTGTACCATTTAGAGTACAGACCCTGAGGCACCTGAATGGCTCAGTTGGTTAAGTGGCTGACTTTGGCTCAGGTCATGATCTCGTAGCTCGTGGGTTCAAGCTCTGCATCAGCCTCTGTGCTGACAGCTGAGAACCTGGAGTCTCCTTCAGATTCTGTGTCTTCTCTGCCTCTCTCTTCCTCTCCCCCTCTTGCGCTCTGTCTCTGGCTCTCTCAAAAATAAATAAACATTAACAAAATCTTTTAATAAAATAAGAGTACAGATCCATATGAGTAATTATGCCAACATCATTTATTAAATAGTGCTGCCTCTCAATAATAATTAAATATTATATTATATTATATTATATTATATTAAGAAAATATCAAATAAAAATATTGCTAACACATTCATGAGGTTTTCTTTTCTGTGATTGCTAGTCTAGTTACTGGTCAATTTGTCTCTCTGCTAATATCATTTTGTATTTTAATTAAAATGAAATCATTGTTGCACTATATACTAACTAATTTGGATGCAAATTAAAAAAAAATAATAATAATAAAAAAAAAGAATTTACCCAAGGGATACAGGAGTGCTGTACCCTGTACAGGGATAGGGGCACTTGTACCCCAATGTTTATAGCAGCACTTTCAACAATAGCCAAATTATGGAAAGAGCCTAAATGTCCATCAACTGATGAATGGATAAAGAAATTGTGGTTTATATACACAATGGAGTACTACATGGCAATGAGAAAGAATGAAATATGGCCTTTTGTAGCAATGTGGATGGAACTGGAGAGTGTTATGCTAAGTGAAATAAGTCATACAGAGAAAGACAGATACCATATGTTTTCACTCCTATGTGGATCCTGAGAAACTTAACAGAAGACCAAGGGGGAGGGGAAGGGAAAAAAAAAGTTAGAGAGGGAGGGAGCCAAAGCATAAGAGACTCTTAAAAACTGAGAACAAACTGAGGGTTGATTGGGGGTGGGAGGGAGGGGACGGTGGGTGATGGGTATTGAGGAGGGCACCTGTTGGGATGAGCACTGGGTGTTGTATGGAAACCAATTTGACAATAAATTTCATATTAAAAAAAATCATTCACCATTAAAAAAGAGAATATATATAATAAAACATTTAAGAAAATAAACTTTTCATTTTGAAATAAATAAAATAAAATGATGTTCTAAGTGCTGATATATAGTAAATTTTCTCCTCCACCCTTATTCTTCAAAATTGCCTTTATTATTCTTGGTCTTGTGGTGCTAGATAGTCAGGTAAATAGGTCATTGGATAGATAGATTCATCAAGATACATGAAATACCCTATTTTGATTTTAATATAATTTGCATTGGTTTAATTAAATTAATTAGGAAAGTAACTTTAATATTTTCCAATTTTCTGTGTAAAAGCTTGTGCATTTTTTGTTAGGTTTATTCCTGGGTACCTTATTTTTATTGTTTTTGGTGTGAATGTGAATGTAATTTTTTTATTAGAAGCTATCACCACAGCCCTAGGCAGCAATTAATAACCACACTTCCAAAAACCTTTCTTACATTATAATTGGATGTTTATAAGTCTGTCTTCTAGTAGATTATAAACTCTGTGGGTGCCGTATGTGTCGTATGTCTTCAATAAATGTCAGGTGGGTGGGGGAGGACTGAATGACTGTATTTCAATTCCTCTTGTGTAACATTAAGAAGTCCTTTGTGTGGGGCGCCTGGGTGGCTCAGTTGGTTAAGCGGCTGACTTTGGCTCAGGTCATGATCTCGCACTCCGTGAGTTCGAGCCCCGCGTCGGTCTCTGTGCTGACAGCTCAGAGCCTGGAGCCTGTTTCAGATTCTGTGTCTCCCTCTCTCTGGCCCTCCCCTGTTCATGCTCTGTCTCTCCCTGTCTCAAAAATAGATAAAACGTTAAAAAAATTAAAAAAAAAAAAGAAGAAGAAGAAGTCCTCTGTGGTCCATTTCTCTCTGCTGTTACCTAATTTACCAAATGAGATTGGGGAGAAATTAAAGCTCTCAGTGTCTGTGATGGGCTATAGATTCTTTTGCCTCTGCACCGTGGACTTGACTGGCAGAACTGAAGAGTAGTAGATGGGTCTCTTCTGCAACACTTGGGATTTACTGCTTGAAACTTATTCAGGTCTCCCGTTCTGCAGCACGAATAGTAACTGCAGCCTTGATGGATTCCTTAAGGTTACTTATCCTTTCTGAGATGAAAATGTTTAGAGGTAGCTACCCTGCCAATCAAGCACAAGCTTTGAAATGGAAGTGATCTGAACTTGACCATGCAAACACTAAATCTTTAGATGTTTCTCCAAATCTTTTCCACAAGTGGATTGCTTCCAGATTTATTCTGCACTGCCTCTGTTTCAAGTAACCTCTGGAGAGGTCTGTCTACCTGTCAGGTAGAGCGTTTTGACTCATGAATTCTCCTTCTAGAGCAAGGATAACATTAACAAATAGAAGAAAAACCCCATAGTGAAGAGAGATTTGAATTTGCAATTTAAATAAAATTGTAAGAACAGACATTGATTTATTCTTAATGTCCTTTCAAGGTTGGACAAAGACCTTCTCAGATTTGAGGATTTTTGATTTTTATGGTGCCTTTGCACTATGACTAAATATTTTTTTGTAGTACAAGCAGAAATGCACTGTTCGTAAAGAGACTACTTACTGAGATCTCACAGCACTTTATTTAAAATGAGCCTTTTGTTTTTCTCTCACTTGTTCCTGTCTCAGGAAGGTCAAGTTACCACTCACATGTTTGCAGTTGATATCACTTGGTCTGAGAGTTTTTCACTAATCCTCTCCCTGATGAATTTAATTTGAATATTCCTCGTTTTATTCTTCCATTTCACTGAAAGATATAATTAAAAGTGCTCTGATGCAGATAAGGAAAGGCAGTCATAGTACAGAAATTCTCTCCCCAAATGCCCGTATTCCCTTTTTTAACTAAGATGGAAGAGGAAAATATTAAGATCATTATGGTGTGTGAGCCTGAAGCTAAAGATATCTCTATTTTCTTTAGATAGTATAATATACTTACCCTAGGGAGTAGATCAACTTCTTATGGGTAACGTAAAAAGTTTTCAACAATAAAAATCCTATCAATATCATAGTAAGAATTACAAGTATCAGTGGACACATCCATTTCAGGAAGTATCTACATTATCTCACTTAATACACACAATTTTTTTTTTATTTTTTAGATAGCTGTTATTACTATCATTTTATAAATGAGAAAACTGAGACATAAAAAAGCCTTCCTAAGATGCCTTCCTAAGATTGCATATCCAGAAATAGGAGATTTGGTCATCAAGCTGTTGCTTTTCTGGCTTTAAAGGTAATACTTTTAATTATTGCACTGCACTTCCCTTCCTCATTAAAGTAGTGGTAAGACTATGTAGAAAAGGAACACAAAGTATATGACTGTGTTTGATATCACAGATAACAGAAAATATCATAAAGTAATACTTTTTCTGTAAAATAATTAGAACAATTAAGACTCATTTAAATTTGTTTGTTTGTTTTTGTAGAACCTGACATCCAAATATATATTGAGTACAAGATAAAATGCATTTGGGTGCTATTATGGTCAGATTGGCATTTTCCATTGACAGTATCCTAAAACCTACTTAAGAAAGAATATTCTGTGTGTTAATCATTTGAAATTTTTTTGACCCTTGTGCCTTCTTTGGAATCTACCTCCTCTCTTCTCTCCTTCCCTCCCACCTTTCCCCTTCTTTCCTTCCTTCCTTTCTTTCCATTTTTCTCTTTTCTTTTCTTTTCTTTTCTTTTCTCTTCTTTCTCTCTTTCTTCTTTCATAATCAGAGATATTGTAGATGTCCTTTCCAAACAAGGATTATTCAAGTTATAGTCTGTTCCCTAAAGGGGTGTGATTCTACTTTCGATATACCAGAGGTAAATTCATCATGGTGTCTGGAATTCAGAATGTATTGTCTTCCTGCTTGTCTCTTTAAGTGTTTACTATTTATAAGGCTTTTCGTGTTTACCAGTTACAACGTGTTTCATTTACTGGGCTGCCTTGTGTACTGAGCTTTCATCACCCTGACTCCTCCAGAGGTCTTAAATGAAGTGCACAGTCAGAAGCAGCCACACACAAGGACCTGTGTGTCTACAGTGCAGGAACCATCCTCTACGATGTTCCTGTTTCTATCTCTGCCTTCCCTATCCTTGGGAAGATTGTTTACTATGGCTGAGAAGGATGTTGTAGGTAGAGACACCTGATTTAGTGAAAAGGTTTCACAGAAATCTTTCCTTTGGTAAGATTAGTTGCACTTGTAACATTGCCAGAAAAGTCATCCTGAAATAACTATGCTTTGGTAGAAGAGCCTAGACAAGGGGAGGGAAACTCAATATGCCAACTGAGTCTCTGAAAAAGAAACCTCCAGTTTCATTCATGCTTTGAAGCATTTTCAAGACAAGCAAATAATTTTAGTAAGTGTTTCAAGGTAGAAATTAGTCCTTAACTCCAGTTACAACCTTAATGACTGGAACATTGATAACTCAAAGCCATCTTTTTCTATTTGTTTGCCCTCAGGTATTTTCCTAAGTGTCATTCTCAGAAATTAACATAATCATCACATTTAATGTTCAATATATACATATTTTTAAGTTTATTTATTTATTATTTTGAGAAAGAGGAAGGGCAGGAGAGGGGCAGAGAGAGAGGGAGAGAGAGAGAATCTCAAGCAGACTCCGAAACATGAGAGTAGAGGCCCACTCAGGTTTCAAACCCACAAACCACAATACCATGACCTGGGCCAAAATCAAATGTCGGTCGCTTAACTAACTGAGCCACCCCGGTGCTCCTCTAATGTTTAATATTAAAGAGAGAGACTGAATACTGGAATGTATATGGATCTGCTACTTTGTGGTTAGAACTTCTATGAGTAACTAATTGTTTAATTCAAGTTATTTCTAAAGTCATATGTAAAGTGCTTCGGGGGACTAACCTGTTTTTTATATCAAGCAAAATTCAGGATTTTGGCTAATACTTCCAAGGTTAGAACAAATTCTTATTCTGTGACTTGGCTTTGCTCAAGGACCTTTTTTTCTTTTTTTAAGTGTATATATATATATAAATATATATTTTTAAGTATATATATGTGTGTGTGTGTGTATATATATATATATATATATATATACACACACATGTTTTTAGTAAGCTGTACACACAAAGTGGGACTTGAACTCACAACCCTGAGATCAAGAGTCATGCTCTTCCCACTGAATCAGTCAGGCACCCCAGGATGTATTCTTGATATCAAATTCTCTGTTTATTAGAAATATTTCATGAAAAATGAAGAATCACACTCCAATTCCAGGGTCCTATTTTATTCAGTATATGATTTAGAAAAGAAAGATTTTTTAAAGTTTATTTATTTATTTTGAGAGAGAAATTATCCCAAGCAGACTCTGCACTGACAGCAGTAGATCTCACCACCTGTGATGAGATCATGACCTGAGCCTATATCAAGAGTTGGTCACTTAACTGAATGAGTTACCCAGGTGTCCCTCTTTGGGCCCTTTGACTTAAGGGAGGAGGGCAGAGAGGACCTTAGCTTGCCCCTCCTTCCTTTTCACATCTTCAGGTAAGAAGAAGGAGTTTTCACGACTACCACGGTCTGTTATTTTTCCTTTTCACTGTGAATTCTTGACCTTCTTTGGCTAATAGACCTTTACTTTCTAATTCAATAGCAAAAGAACTTCTGTGGGCCTTATTGACAACTTGATTTTACAACTAAAATCTCTTCTGTAAGAGCTTGCTGATATTTACCCTGATTTATTTATTTATTTATTATTATTATTTTTTCGTATAGGCATAGGCTTATTTTCTTATAGAATATTTTTTTAAAAACTTGTGCACACTTAAAACTAATGAATACAATATTCATTTGACAAGAACAATAAGAAAGGCTTGAAGATTTATATGGCACTAGTTTTATCATTTTTTTCACTTTGAAAACTTCCTCAGTTATCTAAACTTTGCAGCATTTTGCAGTGTTGAGCTGTTAAACAATCCTATTTTAGGTACCACAGACAATTCTTTAGAAGACCAGTGAATTTTTAATGATATATATTATGATACACACACACACACACACACACACCAAAAACAAATATATACATATGTAGTATGGCCCCTATTAATCTTTAATGTGCTTCTTACGACAGAAATAATAACCCAAATGACTTTTTACAGCTATTGGCACTGAGCATTAAAATGTTCAATTATTTACAGTTTCGTAGACGGTTTAGGTGATCAGCAAGTATGCATTTTTAATTATTCTACAAAAGGTTTATGAAATGTAAAAGAAGTGGCTAGCCTGTCATGCATCATGCAATCTATTTCAGCCTCATTACCTGGGTGATTAGATCGTAAGTAAAGGATATTTAAATACCTATTTATTATCTAATTGCTAAATAAGCCTGATAAATTTAAGTTAGCGGCACACTGAAAAAAATAAGATAAATTGAGAAGTAAGTGGATGATTGATTCATCTCCTCCAGGGGAAAAAATATATATAAAACAGAAATGTGTCAAATCCAGTTACAGAGAATTGATGTTTTATGTAACTCCTTTTGAAGTAGAAATTAAATTTCCTTAAAAGGTTATATTAAGAAGGAGATGGGATGGAACCATGAACCAACACACCATTACTCTAATAAATCTGGGGGAAAATACATTTTGAAAACTTTTCTGAAGTGTGGTGTTAAATTGATTTATTCAGTCCTAAGCAGTAATTATGGAATGTGCTTATCTAGAAACCTTCTGCTTCTATTGATCCTCGTGTCTTCTGATGAAAAGCTCATAATTCATTACATTCTTGAAGTTTAGAATTGTTAGAATTATTTATGATCCGTGGTCTTAGGTGCTGGTAACTAGGCAGTGGGAGTGATAATTTTACACCGCAGCACACTGACTGTTTCCCTGAGCCAAATGGATAGCTGATGAAGCCAGGCAGCATATACACAGAAAGTGCTGGTTTCTTGTGGGAATTTAAAGAGCTGTTATCATGTCCGGAACACTAAGGAAAATGTAAAGATGTTCAATTTTCATGATCTACTTTTCCTCTAGGGTACTTTATCAATTAAGGAGGAAGAGCCTTCATTGTATTTGTTTACTTAAATTTGTAAATGCCATAGTCTTCTGGAAATACAGGTTTCTGTTCCTGTGGCAGAAATTATAATGAACAAGTCACAACCATGTTGCAGCATTTATTTAGTCAATAAATAATAGATTTGCCTTAAATCGAGACTTAAATCGAGACTAGCTTTTGTCCTTCATTGTAGAATCTATATTGTGTTTGCAGTTTCTCCCAAATCTGTTACTTTTTTTTTTTTTACCATTTTCTGTTTCTAATGATGGCACCCAAGTCTACCAGTTGCCTAACCCTAAACCATGGTACCTTCTTTGACTTTTTTATTTCATTTCCTCTCTCCAGTTAGTCTCAAGGTCCTGTCAAGTCTGACTTTACAAGTATCTTCCATCTGTTGTTCTCTTTCTACTCCATGGTCACTATCAGTTTCAGGACTTCACTACATCTCATTTGGACAGGCTTGCCCTAAGTGATCCTCTGCTTCCAGTTTCTTCCTCACCCATCCTCCCTGCTGCCAAATTCATCACCCTGAAGCACAGCTCTCATTATGTCATTCTCTAGTGCAAAAAGTGAATGCCTTCCTTTTGGATCCTAAATTAAATGTAAAGTTTTCTATTTGGCTATCATGATTCTGGGTAATTTGAATGCACCAACCTCACTTTTGAACCAAACTGTTCCACTACCTGGATGCTCTAGTCTTGCCAAGTAGACCAGTCGTTTCCAGACTTTGGGATTTCATGGATGTTTATATTATTGTTATTATAATTACTATTTTGATTTTGGGCTTTGGACATACCCTTAATATATAAAATTATAACATAGAAGATTAACAAAAAGTAAAAATACCAACTACTGTAATTCTATCTTCATTATTTCATAAAATAAAACTTTTAAGTTTAAAAAATTATAAAGATTACAAATTTGGAATAAATGGCTGTTTTTAAATTGGACCCACCTGTTTTCATAAAACACTCACAATCATGTGCTTGCTTTCCTCATTTGGGCAACAACCTGTAAAGAACTCCCTTCATGGTGTATAAACCATAGAGTCAGTTTATTCCCCAGACACATCTTGTGATTTCTCACCTTACGTGTTCTTCTACACGTTGGAAGTTTTTTGATTGTAGAAACAGTCATATTCTTCTCTGGATTGCTAAAGTCCTACACTTATAAGAACCTGGATGACTTCCTAAACACAGCCGTTGGCTCACATCAGGTATAAAGCTGTTGAATGAATTGACTCCCATGTCATCCCTAGGGATGTTGTACTATGAATGATTCCTGGCCATTTGGTGTTAGATAAATATGATATAAGGACTCAGGGAATAACAAACTCCCATTCTGAGTGCCTACTTAATGTCATATATTTGATTATTTTGAGAGTCAAATCATTTCATACTATTCAGATGAAGATTTATAGTTAGCACATGTTTCATGAAACAATTAGGACACATGCATTCACAAAGAAGATAACATTGAAAATTAGTTCTGTTCTAGAAGATGAGAATTATAGATCAAGGATCATCAAACTTTTTGTGAAGGGCAAGATAGCAACTACAGTAGGCTATGTGGGTCATACACTCTTCGTTACAACTACTCAGCTTGGCTATTGTAGGGGTGAAGCAATCATGCATAATATATAAATGAACGAGCATGACTGTTTCAATAAAACTTTATTTAGGTATACTATTTGAATTTCTCATAATTTTCACTTGCTGTAAAATAGTATTCTTCTTTTAAATATTTATCCACCATTTAAAGATGTGAAAACCATCTTTCATTCATGGGTCACACAAAAGCAGTCAGCAGGCCAGATCTGGCCTGTGGGTCGTAGTCTGCCACTTAATAGAAGTGCCATGAGCTTAGAGCCAAATACATCGGTGCCAATGAAAAGGGCTTAAGCAAGACTTAGGTTAGTTTCAGTATACTCAATTTTAAATGAGAAGGTTATCCTTATTCCTAGATGCCTGGGTTCTAATTGGATCTTTTTCTATCTGAAGGTATTTCTGAAGTGGTTATTAAATATAAGAACTCTATTCAAGAATCAACTATCTACAGGGTAGAATTGGCCTATAGGGGATTGATTTTTCTCCTTGTGAATCAGTATTTGGACATCTGATTTTCTATTTATGGACTGGAGAATTAGGTTAAGTAAGAGGTCTGGGAAGACTAACTTGGGCTATAGAGGAAGACTGTCTTTTAAATTATTCTTTGGTTTGTTTGGTTCTGTGTTTTATATTCAAAGACTCTCAAGTGATTTGATAGTCCATCTCCAAAAGGAATATACTGCATCTAGATTTTAAATATTTACCTCAGGCAGAAGGGACCTGGACAGAAATTTCTATTATGTTTTCTCAGGAAAAAGTTGGCAGCATTTTCCTTTCTGGTTGAAGTTTCCCATACTTTTTTTAAGGTACATTTTCAGACAGTATCTTGCCTTTTTTATATACCCTTCTCCCGACAGTGTTTTCCTTGGGGTCTTCTGTTCCATCTTTGGTGAGCAGCTCTAATTCAGCCTTGAAATATTAATTATAGTCTCTGGTGAAAGGATAAATTCTCATGCCTTACGGATATCTGTAAAAATACATGCACAAAATGTGAACCTCATTACTTTCCTGTAGGGTTCAGCTCTCACTGCTTCCAAATTCTTAGAAGTGAAAGGAACCATTCTCTTTGGTTTTAGATTATGGCTTAGGTTAACAATTCTCTGTCATTAAATGTTTAAATCCTTGGGCTATTTAAAAACTTGTGTGAGCTACTTCATATTATAGAACACACACATTTAATAAAATAAGCAGTAGCTTGCATAACGAGAAGAAGCTACCTTATTCCTAGTTTCTGAAGTATCATTTTTCCCCCGACGATACTTTCCCTTCTACCACTACCCTACTCCAAGTGTTTCTTTTGGGGGCACCTGGCTGGCTCAGTGCATAGAGTGTGCAACTCTTGATCTCATGGTCATGAGTTTAAGCCCCATGTTGGATGGAGAGATTATTTAAAAATTTTTTTAATGTTTATTTATTTTTGGGAGAAACAGAGAATGCGAGTGGGTTAGGGGCAGAGAGAGTGGGAGAGAATCCGAAGCAGGCTCCAGGCCATGAGCTGTCAGCACAGAGCCCGACGCAGGGCTCAAACTCACGAGCTGTGAGATCATGACCTGAGCCGAAGTCGGACACTCAACTAACTAAGCCACCCAGGCACCCCGATATAGAGATGATTAAAAAAATAAATTAAACATTTCTTTTTTTTTAAGAAAATACATACTTCTTCTTGCCTAATCTGCTACATATGGAGCAGCCATCCTTAGAGCTCTGTCCCTTAAATAATTATTTAGAATTTGACTTTTCTATGGTGATACAGAAAGGAAAAGTTTCAAATATAACCCAACCCAAGAGCATCCCTTTGCTTGAGTGGGCTAGCTTCTACTGCTACTTTATTATTTTTAAATAGAACTTTACATTTTGAAAGTTTACTCTAAAGCCTATTTTAGAAGGTGTGTGGTGTGGAAAACAAACATTTCTTTAAGCACATGATAGGGGACAGTCTTTTCGCAGGCTCTGAACAATACACAAATAGGTGGGAGGGAGGCTCTGCTTTGAAAGAATATGTAATTTTCTAGTTTTGTGATCTTGGGAATACTACTTCTCAACACCTCACCTTCCTCATATATAAACGGAGGCAACACACAATTTTGATAGTGTGCTCTATGGAATATATAAGATGAGAGGTGAAACGTGCTCATTATAGATGAACTCTTTTCTTTCACAATGTAATTTTAATATTATTTTTAGGAAAGAACAGGTAACAACAAAAGCACCCAATCTAGTTTGCAGCTTAGGGATATAAATAAAGTATTTGGGAGAGTGTTTTGGAGGAGGTGATACATAAGTAGGGTCCTAATTTATAGGGCTTCAGACAAGTCACTGAAATACTTCCCCTGTTAAAATGGCATTAAGACCCACCTGATCATATATTGTACAGAGCAATGTACAGAGAGGGTCAATTTCCCTCTCTCCTCTTCATCCTCACAATGATTTAACGGGTATGTCCTATACCTGTACAGGTGTGTTCACCTTTCTGGCTAGTTTCTAAAAGCATTTTCCTTAAGCTTCTTGTGTAGACATTTAGAATGCAGGGTTGAAATGGAAATGTCAGAATAAATGGGAAATGAAACTTCTTACAAAACCAATAGTCTATTTTCAAGTTTGAACACTGTTGAGCAATTTTGAGGTCTCAGGAAGATTAATAGCCTAGGGAGGCAAAGGTGTAGTTTCTGATAACAGACAGAATACAGGTTATAACAGGTCTTGATAACTATCAAAGTGTGTATTACCCAAAAGGACATTCTACAGATCAAATATGCATCAGACATTTTTCCATCAGGACACAGCTCTGGGTAAGGCACAAGGTTCTTGGATGTTCACAAAGATCGACTGTGTAATTGAGCATATTTGATTCCTTATTCATATTGGCAAATGTTATTTTTGTCTGGTGAAAATGACAGAAGGATATTTCCCACTGGGAGAGGTGAGATGAGTCTAAATGAAACCTATAATTCATATGATTATAGCTACGGCAAATGAAAGAATCTGATTTGCCAGGAAACTTAATAATAAGTAGGACCATGGGGGCAAAATAGCAATCAGAGATTAGTCAAACATATTCTACACTTATGGAGAAAAATCTGTGTTTCTTTCATTTCTGCTTGGAGCCATGCAGAGAAGCTAATATTTCTATTCAATCTATAGTGCCCACCACCCTTACTCAGCCACATATTTGCATAGATATGGTTCTGACTTCTAAAGGCTGATTTTGTTAATAATTTTGACAGTTTCCTTCTGGTATCAGCTTTGTCTTTGATTCAAATTTGTTTTCTTGAAATTGATTAGCAATTACTTCGCTACTCTCTTTTTTTCTAAGTACCCCTATTGGAAGACAGTTGATCTCTTTGGGCCTCAGTGACCTCATCTGTAAAACACAGGTGGCCAAGATCTCTTTTAAACTAACATCCTGTTGGGGCACCTCAGTGGCTCAGTGGGTTAAGCCTCCTACTTCGGCTTGGATCATGATCTCAGGGGTTATAATCTCATGGGTCATGACCTCACGGGTCATGAGTTTGAGCCCCCTGTGGTGCTCTGTGCTGACCCCTCGGAGCCTGGAGCCCGCTTCAGATTCTGTGTCTCCCTCTGCCCTTCTGCCACTTGCACTCTGTCTCTCGCATTGTCTCAAAAATAAACATTGAAAAATAAATAAAATAAAGTAACATCCTGAGTTTCTCTTCTGCAATTCTCCAAGCGGCATTGGACACTGGTTTCATTTTTATATGAGAAGCCACCTGGTTCCAAAAAAAATTATTTCATATCCTACATTTAAATATATATATATATTTTTTCTGTAACAGAACAGTCAGTACAAGAGTGCATGTAGGTTCTCAAAATAATAACTGTCAGAGTTTGTTTAATGTGAGGCAATAGAACCTATTTTTGGAGAACTAATTCTAAGTGACTCATTTTGAGATTAAAAATAACGATAACATATTATCTTCATTACTAACAACTTATTAAAAAAAGTATGTAAGGAGTAAAATGCCACCAATTCTGAATTGCACAGTAGCTTGGAAAAGCTCCCAGAAATTTAGATGAATCTATTTGTTATTGTTTTAACTCAAAAGTCACCTTTTTTAATGTTTGATAAAACCTATTTTTTAGCTATGCCGTTTATTGTTATTCTGCTATTCTTCTCGCTCTGTTTCTTTGTAAAATTTAAATTGTTTAGTTTCTATTTCTCTGCTTCTACTTTCTTTGAATTTCTACTGTAGTTATCCTGGCTATTGCCCAAATGAGTTCTCTTTCTCCAAAACTTATCACAAACAGAATCTTTTCAAAATTTATTGTTTTGGCCTAAAACCCCATGTAAGTTTCAATTTTGTTCTTTGTCCAGGTAGCTTAAAAAACATCAACCAAAAAATGATAAAAACTGACATCACTGGTTTTTCTAGCTAGTTCTCCCCCCCCCCCCCCCCCCCCCCCCCCCCGCCATATCTTTAATCCTTAGTGTCTCTGGTCTAAATAGGTATTCTTAAAACCAATTAACATATTTTTAGTCTACAAGAGTTGTTTAAATGCAATACTAGGGAACACATTTAGCTGTTGGAATGTAGCAAGCCATTTTCTAGATGGACAAAGTTACATTTGCTATCACATTATTAACTGGGGCACAAGGGTGGACGAGCCCCTAGCTCCAGGGGTCCCAAACAGACTAGAGTCAGCCACTTGCCCCTGACAAAATCCAAAGGCAGAGAGATAGGTGGCTGTGAAATAAGAAAGGTATTTATTCCAGTGAGGCCAACACCGGGAAGGCAGCCGACTGGCATCTCAAATACTATCTCTGAGGCACCAAAAATACTTCTAGGTTTATATAAGGAAAATGTGGGACGAAGGTCAGTAGGTACAACAGGTAGGTAGCGAAGGTCAAGTTGATCATCCATCTTCTTGAAGTCAATCCTGGGCAGAGTCTTGCTGGCTAAAGTTTTTATTGCTTGAGGGAGTAGTTTTAGTACCCATCAGGAGATGCTTTGCCCACAGGGGCTTTGGCCTAAATTAAGAGATAAACTGGAAAGAAGAACTTAATTAGAAGTACAGACTGAGGTCAAAATGGAAGTAGTTGAAGTCCTCTTGAGACATGTCCGATTACATATCTTTGAGGAAGGCATTGTTATCTTCGTCTTCTAGAAAAATAATAAGATATTAGAAGTTTGAGCACTGTTCATTTGTTATCTGGTAGTGGTTGGAATAAGACAGGTGTAACGATAAAGGCAGGTGAAAGGTACCAAACACGTGGGCTGTCCATCAGCCTCTTTGACGCTAACAAGCTCAAGTACACCATTCAGCAGAGAAGGAGTTCTTAAATCCTAAAGCAAAACCTCTACAACGACTAAAATTCACTCTCTGGCAGTCTAAAAATTACCTTTGGCTCTTCTTTTTTTTTATCCGGGGTGATTCATTGATGGAACAAAGAACTGTCGCCCAATTAGCTAAAGCCTCATAAGAAGCCGGTAGCTTCTCAGATGATGCCATGAGTGTGGTTTTAATTTAATGGTGGAGTCCAGAGGCCATATCTTCACCAGACAAACATTTGTACTTTCCTGAGACTTGCATGCTTATCACTGGGTTACTAAACAACAAGCAAACATTCTTCTCCTGCTTGCTACCCTGTAACAGGATTATTTTCTTAATCCAATCTACCTCAAGGTTAAAAAGAACTTGCTTTCCTCCACATTATGATATAATCCTCCACCAAAGTAAAATCTGCCTCTTTCCCCAGCCATACACATTTTGTTAAATTTTACTTTCTGTAATTTATACCATGAACACCACTATTGTCTTTTTAATACAAACATTTTTTTTAAATTTTTTAATGTTTATTTTTGAAGGAGAGAGAGAGGCAGAGCATGAGTGGAGGAGGAGCAGAGAGAGAGGGAGACACACAATCTGAACCTGTTCCAGGCTCTGAGCTGTCAGCAGAAAGCCTGATGCAGGGCTTGAACTCACAAACCGTGAGATCATGACCTGAGCCAAAGTCAGACAGCTTAACTGCTTAACCAACTGAGCCACCCTGGGGCCCCTAAAATTATTTATTTATGTTTGATTATCTGCTTTCTAAAGTTTTCTCCCTTAGTCCCTCCAGAAGCGAGGGGAATCATTACTACACTTGGATCTATGTAGACCCAAATTGTTTTGGAAAATACATGAGATATTTTCATTGTTGAGTTTACAAAGAAAAAAATCAGAGGAAGCAGTTTAAGACTTCTAAAGAAAGCAATTATCCATTTGTTTTTAGGCAGGCCAGGAATGAAGATCTGATTGACATATCTTTTTTGACTTTAAGAATATAGCCTGGGAAGGGGGAACCTGGGTGGCTCAGTTGGTTGAGCGACTTCGGCTCAGGTCATGATCTCGCGGTCCGTGGGTTCAAGCCCTGCATGGGGCTCTGTGCTGACAGCTTGGAACTTGGAGCCTGCTTCAGATTCTGTGTCTCCTTCTCTCTCTGCCCCTCCCCCACTTGTACTCTGTCTCTTTCTCTCTCTCTTTCTCTCAAAAGTAAAATAAACATTAAAAAAAATAAAAAAAAAAAGATTATGGCCTGGGGTGATCTGAGGCACCCCCCGTGACCTGCTCTGCGGCTGAGCTACCTAATTTGTCATCTTTATCTAAAAGGCATAGGAGACTTATTTTATCTCAAGAGTTCCATGGAGCAAGGCTCCATCACTGTGCTACATTTTTACACCCTGTGTTGTGAAGAGAGATGGTTTCTTCATAATCTCAGACTGATTGTATTGTGACTTTTCTTTCAAAGCAGTTAGTGGTCCCCTGCATACTCTGGTGAAGTGGATATGTAAGTGTGTGTATGTTACTGGGTCTAGCTTTGCTAAGAAAAGAGACCCGCAGTCTTGTGCAGCAAGTAGACTTGGAAAGAAGGCGTGCTTGGTGAATATCATGAGGAGGTTTGAAGGGGCCCCTTTGCTCTGTCATGTCTATATGTGTTTCATGAAGGTTCTTTACATTTTTTTGTGAGACTACAAGATTATAGACATCTGTGAAATAAAAGCCATCGTAAATATGAAACTGTTTGCCCCGGGGAATTTATCTTATTCTCCATTTCTTCCAGCCCTTGCTTCCAAGGTATCCTAAGTTGCTTTCATTTTCTCACTCTCATGGCTTACCTCTTCACTTGCTTCCCTCCTCCCATCCTTATTTTAACGATTCGTTACTCAGATCCAGATTATTATGGACTAGGAACCCCCACATTGTATGAATAGGGGGAACAGACATTTGTAACATCATCTCATTTACTGATCATGGTGTATGTTGACCCTGGATCAATTAAATAATACAATCATAAAATGCCCCCAAGGAAAGATTAGGCACATGCTCAGAGCCTCAAGTGCATACAGTTAGTGAATATACATTTTTATGTTACTATGGAAAGTGGCTTCATAAAATTACAGGCAACTTCATCTTGAGCTAAATAAAAATCGAGAGTAACTCAACTGCTAATTCAGAATAGAGGATATTGGCTAATGTAAAGTATAGGATTATCAAAATCAATGCAATCTCCTATTTGAGAGGATAACAATTTTACAAAAAAATTTAACGTTTTTATTTATTTTTGAAACAGAGAGAGATAGAGCGTGAATAGGGGAGGGGCGGAGAGAGAGGGAGACACAGAATCTGAAGCAGGCTCCAGGCTCTGAGCTGTCGCACAGAGCCCAACGCAGGGAGCCCAACGCGGGGCTCCAACTCACAGACCTTGAGATCATGACTTGAGTGGAAGTCGGATGTTTAACCGACTGAGCCACCCAGGCGCCCCAGAGAGGATAACAGTTTTTTCACAAAAGAAAAAAAAAAATTCCCCCAAATTCTTCTTAATTAAAAGAAAAATATTACCCAAATTGTAAAGAAGATCATTTGATTAGAGCAATACTGTCAAAAAAGCAGGTAAAGAGTGAGTCAAAATTATATTTTCTATAAACAAGAAGTACTTAGAATTTTAAAATGTGATCTTAGAAGCAAAAAACTATTTTTGAGAAATACGTCTAGACAGACATGTAAATTTATATACTTAATACTCTCCAAATATTATTTTATAGATAAGTGGAACTCAGAGAAGTTAAGCAGCATGCCTTGATTCACATAGTTAAAAAGATAAGGAGATTGATATTTTAAAATTAAAATCAGAATTCAAACTCAGGTCTCTAAAACTCCAAAGGCCACTTTCCATTATGTCATATCTTCCTAAGACACAAGTTTTGATGGGTAGTCTGTCAGAAGTTTCCAGGTAAAGACATTTGATAAGAAGGGCCATAAAGCAGATCACTTCACAAAATAATTTTGAAAAATCAATTTTCAATGAGTCAAAAAGAATGATGTACTTAATAGAGAAAGGAAGTCTGAAACATCAAATGCTTAAGTCATTTTATCAAAATTGAAATAGATTTGCCATTCCTTAAAATTAAACATTCGTAATTGCTATCCTTTACATTAATTTCATTTTAATTTCATGCTATTAAAATTAATAATAACCGTAACAACAATAGCAGCAATAATAATAATAACACTTTGCCCCTCCATGGATTGGAGAGGAAAGGAATATGTAAGGTGGTCAGGAATGATTTGAAATCCTTGGATTTGGAGCACAGAAAGAGTCTCCAGTACACTATAGGAACAGATGGTAATAATAAAATCAGTCTTTTGAATTGTTTGCATATAATTTCAGATCAGAAATCATTACTGTTCAGAGGGCCATAGAAAAGATATTTTGTAAGTTTTGCATATTAGACTTAAAAGTCAATACTGCAATTTCTACCTCATTGTTCTACCTCACCAACATTAATGGGTAATCTAAATAAAACTGGCTCATTCTGCTCTCAACATAAAAACAGGCTGGTCTCAGCACAGCAATCTGAACAAATGGCCACATAACAACTTCCAAAGGTTTGAAAAAATCATATACATCTTTACTGAAGATTTTCTTAAGGGGGTATCAAAGAGCAATTACACAACACAGCACAAAGCAAAATGTCTTGAAAATCCTTTGTATGCAGTAACATCCCTAAAGTTATGTCCACCATGAAACAGCTGCCTTGTAAGTAAGGTGTGATTCTGCTAACTAAAGACCCCAGTCCGCAGACCAGGCTCTGATAATCACACTGTTTAGAGATGGCAGGTCCTTCAATACTTTCCACACTGCATGAAAGTGTCACCCACCAATTAATTACAGATGAGGCATAGGAAGATTTTCCTCAATGCATTTCCAAATATGAATGTGTACTTACTATAGTTTATTTTTAAAGAGAATAGATTGCCTGACCATAGAATATTCAATATTTCTCTTTCTCTGTTGTTTTTTGTTTTTGTTTTTGTTTTTGTTTTTTTTTTGTGATTCAAACCCCTCATTTCTCACCTTGCTCAATGCCATATCATTAACTTGATCCCTTAAGATATATGTACATGACCATGAACTTTTTAACACTGCCACACAAGCAATGTAGGTCTGTTAATGATATCCTCAGCAAGGAGAAATTCATTTAATGACCTGTGTGGGAACCATACTTTCAATCACATAGACATTCTGAGCAATAGAAATTGAAGGCTGTATCTAAGTGTGTGAACAAAAGATACACAGTTTTAGGCGTCTGCGTTGTACTGAAGCCGTTGTACTCTAGAATACAAGGGTACACGAAAGCAGTACATTCCAAGTGGTCATGGTCTTAGACACCATTGGCCATTATCCTAGCCAGACACCAAATAGCATGTGATGATTTCATTTTCTTTTAACTTGACTCAATAATGGCTAGGATTTCAAGACAAGGTAGTAAAAGTATTTACGAGGTTATTAACAGAAAATGTCATTACCATTGCTGCATTTATTTCTAGAGAAGATGGAGGACTCTCACAGGGCACACTGCAGTACTGAAAACTTCTCAATTCACATTCCTCTTCCCTTTCTCTTTTCTCCAAAATCCTGTGTGTTTGTTTTAGGGTGGGCAGGAGCATAGTCTTCGGTTTCTGAGTTATTGGAGAGGAAAGAAGCTCTAAATCCACAGGATATAGAGCTGAAGAGGAACTTTGAGACCCTCCCAAGCCCTACATAATAGAAGAAAGAGCACAAATGGAGAGAAGTGAAATGGCTTACTCAGTATCAAACAGTGGGGCAGAGACATGATCTTTCCCTCTCACTATCACACCGCAGGTATGGATGGAGCATATGCCTGGTACATAACATGTACTTTGTAGACAGTACCGTAGGGGATGACCTGATGAATGAATGTGGTAATGGCATAGCTGGTACCAGCACTCAGAATCCCTAGTTTCCCTGTTCCAGCTGATTGCAACAGTTTGTCTCGGATTGTGGTTTTCTTTCAGTCCTCCCTGCTCATGAACGAGATGCCTAGGAGACCAAATGAAGGACCGCAGAAGGTCAAGCAGTTGACAATGTGGGGCTAAGTGATTGAATACAAGGCACAGGTGTAGAGAAAACTGTTTGAGATGAATGACTAGAGACTGAGATTCAAAGACTTGAGAGACTAGTAGAGTTTAGTGAAGGGTTTAGAAAATGGTGACTCTGTCATACAGCAAAAAGCAGTGGCGGACACGGCTGCTTTACCAATACACTCAAATCAGAAGGCCAACGCAGATGTGTTGTGAACATGTGTGTGAGCTTCCCGGAGGTCGATGGAAATATGTGTCCAGAGATAGGACCTCTGAAATCAGAGAATAAAATGCCAAGTATCAGATAACTGAATTTCTGATATGTTGATATGTACTCTAAATACCAGACTACAAAATGTGTATACATAATTTAATTTTTTTAGTGTTTTCATTACACATGAAAGATATGTTCAATTTTTATAAGTTGGTACACTTGAAATACATGAACATTTTAAAAGAACCACTGAAATTCTACCCTCCACATAAAACCACCATTAACATTTTCATTTATATACTTCCAGATTTTCCTGTGTCGAGATATATATATCTGTGTTTTCACTTTTTGAAAAAATGATAAGATATTAAGTTCCTTTTTACCTCCTCTTGCTTGAGGTCTTTCTCTTTACTATCTCATTTCACTGGTATGTGAAGTTATAGTTTGATAATAGTCAGTTGGTATGGGAATGTTAATGTAGCAGTCATTTTTATTCTGAGAAAAGGCACAAATATTCTGAACTGAGTCATGACATAATAAGAAATACTGTGTGTGTGTAGCTGATCCACATTTTTACTTCCAATTAAGCATTTTAATGAGGTAGATATTAAAATGTTTTTGCAGGGGTAATATATGAAAAAGGCCAGGTCAAGATTAAGAGTGAAGGGAGAGTTTAGAATTAACTATTTTCTCACGAATCCTTTATATATTGAAAAATGGATAGCTAAATGTGGTAGAGTCTTTGTGACAAATGAAGACTGGTTCCTAAACTCTCAGTGACTTGGAGCAACGGGGTGAGTCTTTTCATGTCTTTGGAGCAAAGGAGTAGAAATTAACACTTAATATATTCGGAAGATGTCAGATGTTTTAGAGCTAGAGTATCTAATGGGATAGGTACTAGACAAATGAGTCTATTTACACTGAAATTATTTAAAATTAAAAAAAAAAATAAAAGCTCAGTTGCACTAATGATTTTTCAAGTTCAGTAAGCCACCTGTGACCAGTGGTCACTACATAGGACAGTGCAGACTTAAAACATTTGCTCATTGCAGAAAGTTTTATTAGACAGGAAGTCCTCCATTAAGAAAATAAAACTTATATCCTCCATAGCAACTGGAAAAAGAAGACACAAATACTTGATGTTAATTAATAGTAGAAGAGCAATAATAAGGTCATGCATATTTAATTATCAAAGGCATAAGAATGACGGTTTCTGCCCTAAGTTCAGCTGAGCTGATGTCAGTCCATGGACATCTGTAATCAGAAGTTTAGACATCATGGACAGAACGGAACTTGAAGTGGGTGTCAAAGACAATTTTGATTTGGAATAGTAGAGAATAAGGTAAAGTTTTTCAGACTTAGGTACAAATACAGAAGTGGAGGGGAAGGGACTTACATTAATTCTAAGAGAAGTGTCCTTTGCCATTTTCTTGTCTGCTTGTGCTTACACTATAAACATTTTATGTAATCTGCAATGCCTTTCTTTGAATTTTTCAAGCTACATTGACATTTTTGTGAGAGTTAGTAAATTAGTTAATTTCTCTCTTATTTGTCTCAACTGGAAAAGCATAAATGAATTAAGTTGCAAATGCTGAAAATAAACAAGGATTTAAGAGTGTCTTTATTAAATCCTTTGACTTTTTTTTTAAATTACAGTAGAGTTAACATACAGTGTTATGTTAGTTTCAGGTGTACAATATAGTGATTCAAAAATTCTACACGTTACTCACTGCTCATTATAACCACCCTCCTCCCCTCTGGTAACCATCAGTTTGTTCTCTAAGGTTAGGAGTCTGTTTCTTGGTTGACCTCTCTCTCTTTTTCTCCCCCTTTGCTCATTTGTCTTGTTTCTGAAATTCCACATATGAGTGAAATCATATGGTATTTGCCTCCCTCTAACTTATTTCACTTAGCATTATACTTTCTAGATCCATCCGTGTTGTTGCAAATGGCAAGATTTCATTCTTTTTTATGGCTGAAAATATTCCATCGTGTATCCACACTACATCTTCTTTCTCCATGCATATATTGTTAGACACTGGAGCTGGTTCCGTAATTTGGCTATTGTTAATAATGCTGCAATAAACACAAGGGTATATATGTCTTTTGGAATTTGTGTTTTTGCATTCTTTGGCTAAATACTCAGTAGTTTAGGCCTTTTGACTTTAAGTCACCTTTCCTATCAGGACATCTCTTACTACATACGCTGAGTAAGCACAACAGTAACCAAAACAGCAACCACAGAAGGAATATAAATACTAGTAATACTTACCTTTTTATTTTTTGATGAACAATAAATACCGCACTAATACATTTTAATATTTTCTCCAGTGAACTATCTTGCACAACTCAGGTTGAAGACAAAATTAGTGCCACTGCCCACGTGCATAACTCAGGTAAATGTGCTGCAGTAAAATGGTACTTGTCATCCACACCACAGTAAGATCTAATTACCCATCATGATAGCAAGGAAACTTGCCATCGAATGGGTTTCCTAAGAGCCCAGAGAAGCAAATGGAACATAGAATGAAATTATTGCATATGAAACCTTTCTTTCAAGAGAACCAATCACTATAATAGAAACATCTCGCAATATTTGATTTGCTTTGGCCCTTAAACCAAATGTTTCAATTAAATCCATTTGTATTAGCATGGCTGAGATCATTTCCAATGCTTTGTCTAAATTACCACAGGCCTCAGCCTGGGATCTCAGCCTCAAACTTCAGAGGACATAGCCCAGACTTTGGGCAGCCTTTGCACCAAATGTAATAGGGATTTTTATCATTCCCATATGGGAGCACTCATTAGCGACTGCAAACGTTTTTCTTCTTATGCTTGAAACAAAAATTCTTCCACAGAGAGCTAATCAGTATCCACAGCCAGCAAACAGAATTCCAAAGTAGTTTTTCTATTTAAAGAGGTGTCTGGTTTCACACATAGTAATGGAAGATGGAAATACTCTTTCTGCTGGCATTTTGGATATATTCAAAATATTGAAATGTTGTATATGCAGAGATGAAGTTGAAGGTCAGCTGTTCCGTTGGGACCTCTTACCTATGATTCGCCTAAAGAAGTAATGAGGACTAAATTTTGATATATTTGTCCTATTATTCTTACACCTAGAATTTTATACACTAACATTAATTAAAATTTAATCACCCAGGAATATTGTGTAACACAAGGGGATCATAAATTGTATCTGAACTGTTGAGGAGTCTACCTTGTGCAAACAACCCTGATGTGAGCAAGTAGTGTATCAATAGCCTGGAAGGACCTTAATGAGATGTCGTAGCCTGGATATTGACTGATGCTCACTGTCATCTGGCACCACAAATCACAGACTTTTGGAATTCGAAAAAGTAAATTGTAATCTGTATCTCTGTAGGAGATCATATTGGGCCAAGGGAGAGAAGTGGCTTGGCTCAAGGTCCCGCTGCTCTTTTGGGACAAAGCCCAGACTAGAATCAAGATCTCTGGGATCTCAGTCTTCTGTGTCAATATATTTCTTTTCTTTTTTTTTTTTTTTAATTTTTTTAACGTTTATTTATTTTTGAGACAGAGAGAGACAGAGCATGAATGGGGGAGGGGCAGAGAGAGAGGGAGACACAGAATCCAAAGCAGGCTCCAGGCTCTGAGCCATCAGCCCAGAGCCCGATGTGGGGATCGAACTCACGGACCGCGAGATCGTGACCTGAGCTGAAGTCGGATGCTTAACCGACTGAGCCACCCAGGCGCCCCTGTGTCAATATATTTCAAAATCAGTTTGCATCCCCACATTTGGAATTAGCACCTATCATTGTTAGTGGCTTTGCTAGCTGGAAAAAGTAGTGATTTTCCCCACTTATATCCCAGTTAATGCAAATAATTTAAATATAAAACAACTGACCATGAATTAATTTCTGCCTTTAACAAAGTAGAGGTTTACAAAAGCCTACTTATTTATTTGTTTGTTCATTTGTTTATCTATCTATCTATCTATCTATCTAAGGGAGAATGCAAAGAGAGCACGCATGAGGGAGAGGGGCAGTGGGGAGAGAATCTTAAGCAGGCTCCATGCCCAGCCTAGACCCGATGTGGGGTTCAATCATACCACCCTGGGATCATGATTTGAGCTGAAATCAAGAGGCAACCACTCAACCAACTGAGCCACCCAGGCCCCATGGCTTATACAAGTCTTAAATGTTTATATGTGCTTCTTCCAAATTATCATAAACTTTATGAGTTTAGAGATGAGTATTTCATCTCATATGATTCTTCCCAGATAGTACAAGGCTTCCTTCACTATGGATGTTCAGACCTTGCTGTTCAGTGAGGAAGAACATCAGTTCCTGAGGACTGGAGTTTCTACCACCCTCCCTTATAACCCCTGCCCATAAGATAATGGGAAAGAAATGATAGTGTTTGGAAGAGAACATCTGAGTGGTGGGGTTTAAATTTACTTTTGAGGGGATGCTTTTGAAATTGTCCCTCACTCCTTTTCTTTTCCTCTCCCCATCCTTACTGTGAGATGTCAGAGGATTTTGGCGTTTTTACTAATTTTGGTTCTGTGAGTGGA
The DNA here is from genome assembly GCF_023721935.1 of Panthera uncia. Lineage (NCBI taxonomy): Eukaryota > Metazoa > Chordata > Mammalia > Carnivora > Felidae > Panthera > Panthera uncia. Next base: position 62,189,141 of record NC_064818.1, on the reverse strand, counting down.
GGCAGGTTTGAGGACCTAACTCTCATCTCCAGTGCTGTAAAACCAACCAGGCAGAGATCAGTCTTGTCTTTAAGTTTATAAAACTTCTTTGAGCCAACCTTTGTCTTCAGTTAAAGTAACAGCTTGGCAGAACAGCAGTATTTGGATGTTAAGAGCTAGTAATCTAATTGGCAATAATCTCAAGACAATTTTGTTGTTATTAAAAAAAAAATTGGACAGGATATCCAACTTCATCTCTTTCCTACTAAACATTCATTTTTTTTTTTTGCTTTTCTAGGGGTACCTGACCAATTCTTCTCCAATTCCATCACAACACAAGCATGATCATGTGAAAGAAGGAGTATAATATAGGGGTATAATATTGTTGGGGTATCATTTTCAGCTGGTCGAACTAGATTGAAAATGTAGTTAGTTCCTAAATATGAACAGAGGCCAAAATCTAAGCAAATAGGAAAAGCTATTATTGAAAAGAATTAACATCACCAAAAGAATTTTTTTTTTTCCAGTTTTGAGGACATCATTCATTGACTCGTAAAATGTGAATGCATGGCTGGCCATTTAAAGAAATTTAGTCACAAAAAATAAGCAAAATATTATCATTGAAGATTGTCAAATACGGTAGGAAAACCTATTACCTAAAATAATCTTAGGCCATGATAAAAAAAAAAATCAAATGGAGATATTTTAAAGGGTAACTCTAATTTCTGTATTGGTGTTGTTCTTTAAGTGAATACAGACTTTCTTTCTTTCTTTCTTTCTTTCTTTCTTTCTTTCTTTCTTTCTTTTCCTCTCCAGCCCTGTATGGAACAGTTTTAAAATTAAAACTAATATTGTCAAGCCCATCCAATTCAAGCTGCATTAGGGTTTTATGGATCTTGTTATAACCCCAAACTAACATAAAACAAACAAAAAAAAAATGTTCTTTGTTCTCTTAAAGAAAAAATAACTAGCTGGCTTAATTAGGGACCCTTGTTTCTTTTTAAAAATTTTTTAATGTTTATTTATTTTAGACAGACCGAGAGAGAGAGAGAGAGAGGGAGAGAGAGAGAGAGAGAGAGAGAGAATCCTAAGTAGGCTTTGTGCTATCAGCAAAGAGCCTGACACAAGACTCCATCTTAAGAGCCATGAGATCATGACCTGAGCCAAAATCAAGAGTCAGACACTTAACTGCATGAGCCACCCAGCCACCCCAAGGGACCCTTGTTTCCTAACATATGAGAACACAGCAGAATTAGCATGTGTAGTCTTCCTTGCAAATCAAACACTTTGAGAAGGAAAAGTCTATGCAGAATTCTGGTGAGACAAAGCAATAATGGCTGTTAGTTTGTAGTTTGGGTTGAATAGATGCTGACGGAAGGAAAACTCAGCTGCTGGAGTTTTTAGAATTAATGTTTTCCAAAGCTTTAAGAAAATTGGAGACATTCTGGCTATGTTAGCAAAGTATAAAATTGATAGGTGGCTGAAAGACAAATTTGAGAAAAAAGTTTCCAAGTCTTTTCTGACTTTTTAAAATTTTAAGTCATTGCTACATTTGTGCAAATGGCTATGGAGAGTAGAACAAAGAAACAACATTCTAAGAACATAGTGGATGCAAAAAACTACTTAACCCTCATATGTACAAAGCATTCTCCCATCTGGTGTCTTATCTAATATTCTGCATTACATGGAACGTCAGAAATACCTACCATAATTTTACAGACTAGAAACTAATGTCTCAGAGAAGTTAAGGCCATTTATTGAAAAGATGTTGTAGTCAAAAGTAAGAATGTAAATAACCTAATATGAAAAATTCTTTCAGTCTGATGCAATCCAATATCAACTCTTCTAATTCCAGTTAGAAATGAATTCTAATTCATTCATTGTCAGTCATCTTCAATCAAATTTATTGGGAGCCTCCCATTGGCTGGTACAGTGTTAGGGACTAGAAATGAAATGAAAGAGACTCTGTCTTTAGTGATCATAGAGTTAAGTAAGGGATATAGACAAGAAAAGCAATACATGAAAAATATGGGAATATGTACCATCAAGAAAAGCTGTCATTTGAGTACCTGAGGGACTCTAAATTTAAGATCACCCCGTGTCCCGGTTTGTTGGGACAATTCTGGTTTATTTCTGTTTTTCTTGGAATTATTACTAATGGCACCCGATTTCACTCCGAAAAGCATCCTCTAGGATTATAAATTATATGGCAACATATACAAAAAATAAAAAGTGTTTTAGGTGAAGTTGCACTAAAATAATTACATCCCATAGAGTTAAAAAAAAATTAAAATTTTAATGTTTATTTATTTTTGAAAAAGAGGCAGAGACAGAGTGAATGGGCAAAGGTCAGAGAGCGGGTGAGACACAGAATCTGAAGCAGGCTCCAGGCTCTGCACTGTCAGCACAGAACCAAACATGGGGCTTGAACTCAGGAACTGCAAGATCATGACCTGAGCCAAAGTGGGACGCTTAACTGATTGAGCCACTCAGGCGCCTCCCCCCCCCCCCGCCCCCAAGTTTTTTTTAAGTCTATTTATTTATTTTAAGAGAAAGAGAGAGAGAAAGAGTGCACGCACAGGTGGGAGACAGGCAGAGAGAGAGGGAGAAAAAGAGAGAGAGAATCCCATGTAGGCTCCATGCTGTCAACTCAGAGCCCAACATAGGGCTCGATCTCAAGAACCTTGAGGTCATGACCTGAGCTGAGATCAAGAGTCTTGATTAGAGACTTAATCTCAAACTGAGATTAAGAGTCAAGACACTTAACTGACTGAGCCACCCTGTATAATTTTAGATATACAACTTAGTGATTTGACAAGTTTGACAATATATTACCCTAAGCTCACCCATATATATTTGACAAGTTTGACAATAACAAGAGTTAAGACACTTAACTGACTGAGCCACCCTGTATAATTTTAGATATACAACTTAGTGATTTGACAAATTTGACAATATATTACCCTAAGCTCACCCATAGTTCTGCAACTAATTTCTCAAACTCCTGTCTAACCACCTCTAATGTATATTTAGTTACCGGATTATCTTTGTAAACCCCAAATCTAGCAATGTCTTAGTCTGGCTTAAAAAACCTTCAACGGTCCCTCATTTTCTCTAAGATAAACTCCAAACTCTTTATGTAAGGAACTTTATGTCCTAGCCTCTATTTTTTCATCTTCATTAAAAACAAAGAAAACAATGCCTCTCAGTTCTTCACTCATAGTAAACTACTTAGAATCTTCAAATGTGTCATACTGTCATGCCTCTGTGCTTTGACACATGCATTCCCTATGACCACAGTGCCTTTGCCCCAACATTGATCTGCCTGTTGGATACTTACCCCTTTCTTCCCTGAGCCTCACAAGCTGAAATTTCCCTCTTCATTCTGCTACTGTTCCATCTCTATAGTGATGTTCATCCTACCACATTACACATTTTATTTACACTTCTATCTCCTGACATAGCTTCGGATTCTGTGAGAGTTACACTTAGGTCTTATCTGTGGCTTACACTATCTCTGTTCATTTAACAAATGCTTGTTGAGCTGGATTCATTAAACATTCGATGTGTAATTTTAATTTTGAAGCACACATCCAGAGGATTATATATTTTGCTAGAAAGTACTGTGTGTGTAAAATGGTACCAATGGTCTAAATACTCTGCTCATGTGTTTCCTCAGTAGGTAGTGATGGAGTAACTACCATGCAGGCATGTGCAAAGCTGCTGACTCCTTCCCATAGCAAATCTGCCCCCAGTTGTAAGTGTAGCCATCAGCACCAGTCCCTCACTAGTGCCCATCTTGGCATTCTAATCAGAAATTCCCAGAAGTAGAAAGATCTCAGGAAAGGGGAAGGAGACACACTTTCAATGAGCATCTACTCTCTGTACTCCTTATTTTACACAAAAGGAAACCAAGGATAAGGTCACAGAGGAAATTGGTGAGAACCGGCACGATTCACAATGCACTCATGCATCTCCCTGGTCCTAGGGGGCCATGGGCTCAATTAGCTTGCTTGGAAAAACAAGAATAGAATCATCTTCACTGGCTACTGAAAAGCACCCACGGACTACCACCTGGATATGCAAATATCCATACAGTCTCCTGCACTGATGGGATTTTAGTGAATGCCAAAAAGAAAACAAAGAATTAAGAGGATGTTAAAATAAACAAACAACTGGTGAACTTGCCCACACAGATTTCATACGTAGTAAACTTGAAATGATCCCTCACCATTCTTTGTAAAGGGATCCATGGCATTAGGTTCTGTACATTTCTTGAGCTATTATGGACTGGTCAGTGTAAAATTTGAGAAGTTTGGGGTATAAGGTTCTAGTATTAAAGAAGTCTACATTCCAAAAGATTTTTTTCCCCTGGCTGACTCTCCTAGGAAATTTACTGGGACTTGGGTGAGGATGGGGGATTAAGTTTTCAAGTAAGTTGAGATGTTACAAGAGAGATCTCTAGATCTCTTCAGGCTACTTCTGTGCGAAATACAATAGACTGAGTCCAAAGACCTTTCTAACCACTAACCTTGTCAGACACCAGTCTGGGCTTTAGGAGAATTTTGCTTACTTCTTCATCGTGGTTTATTTTCAATCTTAACCTTTTCTTCTTAGAAGGCATATTGCCAATCCCAGCTAATGCTGTATGGTCTTTTTGCATTTCATCCTTCAATAGAGATTTGCAGAGTAGGGCAGATCCTGTATGTCTGCCTAAGGTAGGACATAGTAAGGTCAATCTTGATTCTTTCCCATAATGAGCTTTGAAGAGCATTTTGTAGTTGTGCAAGGGCAATGTATATATAAGCATATACAACATATTTTATAGAAATATATACAATTAATAAAAATATATATACATACACATATATCATATAGGTACATATAAATGAGAGAGATTTTGAATATTATTGAAAATTCTTAAAAAATATTTACTTTGAAATTAAGATGCATAGAATCTGAGATTATGTAAAATAAAATAATATTGTATCCTTCCATGACAGATCATTTAAAACAGCCCCAGCAAAAAGCTCTGATAGGGAAGCAATGCTCTTAAACAGAGCAATTATCTTGCTTAGATGGAGAGGCTGCTTTGAATGCTTTAGAACCTCATCAGCCCTCATTGTCTAGACAACTATATCCAGTAGCTAGTCTGCGATACCTTGGAAACTCATCTCCTCACAGCTACAGTCAGAAATTAACTTGTGTGATAGAAGGGGAGAGTATGTCTAAGATAGATGGTTTTCTTTCTAGTTGGCATTCATGCTTCAACAAGCCTGTGACACATAGATGCATGGTGATGTGCTTTGAATTGTGTTCTGTGGTAATTATAGCATAAAAATGGGAGCATTTTGAGTCACATGGTGCTTGGTGCAACAAGCAATTGTTTCTTCATAGATTTACTAGGGCATGTTTCATGGTCTATTCTAATTCAAAAAAGGCTGACACAAGTGTGGTGCCATCTTGTGATTTGAAGCAATTTTAATCTCTATCACTGGGCTGCACAATGACCCCTAACTCTGACATCTCAAAAGTACTCAGTGTAGCATTATTGTGGTCTCCGAGATCTTTTTTTTTTTTTTTTTTTTTTTTTGCCTTTCTCAATCTTATTTCACTGTCCTTCTAATTCCTCTGCTCCGGCCTTGTTGGTTTCTTTTCACCCCTTGAACATATTCTGTTTTTCCCTGTCTTGGGGCCTTGTGCATCTGACATTATTTTTACCAGAAGCCCCCATCCTCCAGATTTTCTGTGTCTGATTTTTCTCAGTATTCAACTGAGAGATTTTCCATGATTAGCCCTATTTAGCCTCTCTCCCCACAAATACATACCATCACTCTCTGTCACATTTCTTTGTGTTATTTTTCTGTAACATTTACCACAATTTAAAATTCATAATTTTTGATTGTTTTTAAATTTATTATATTTCCACTTGCTAAGATTTAAGCTTTATTAAAGAGAGGCCTGTCTGTCTTATTTATTGTCATATCCCCAGATCTCAAAGCAGTACCTGGCACACAGTAGATGATCAAAGTTTGAATGATTGTATGTCTAATAAATTATCAATGCTACAAGTGGCCTAAGTTAGGAATTTCTGGGAACAGTTAGTGCCATATACTAGGCACTATGTTTTCTCCATGGGCTCATCTTTTATTCCTCATCCATTTGGTAAAATAGTTGAACATGTCCAGATTTTGGAAAGAGCTAAACTTAATAAGTTGCCATCTGAAAACATTACTCTTTCTCACCTTTTCCCACTCAACTTGCCTTATATTTCCTCTTTTCCTCAATACCTGGATTAATCTCAGGCAGACCACTTGGCTATCGCAGTTATTGTGAGACAATAAAAAGAACTTTGTTCGTGTTTAAGCATTAGTGATGTGATGTCACAACTCTAAAACCATTCAAAGTTACTTAATTCCACCCATGAGTGAAATCATCCGGTATTGTTTCTTTTAGCATAATACACTTTAGTTCCATCCACATCGAACAAAACAGATGATCATAGGGGAAGGGAAGGAAAAATAAAACAAGATAAAAACAGAGACGGAAGCAAACCATAAGAGACTCAACTCTAGATAACAAACGGAGGGTTGCTGGAGGGGTGGTGGGCTAAATGGGTGATGGACATTAAGGGGGACACTTGTTGGGATGAGCACTGGGTGTTATATGTAAGTGATGAATCAATAAAGTCTCCTCCTGAAACCAATACTACACTACATGTTAACTAACCTGACTTTAAATAAAATATTGGAAGAAAAAAAATTTGAATAAAATCATTCATAGTTAAAGCTTTCCTCCTCTCCATAATCCAGCCTGCTTCAAAATTGGAAGACTGTAGTGGAGAAAGGGGTCTTGGTTGGTTTCTTTCCTTTCTTCATTCACCACCTCTCCCATTGGCTAGCTGCTGATCTGTACCCCTCCAGGATTGGGCCTGGGAGTCAGAGATTAGGAGGAGAATGGTAGCACAGATGAAGTCTGGTATCAGTGCCGTCTAGGCATGAGTTGACCAAAGATGACTTTTCTTCAGGGACATTTTTTTTTTTAAGGGTCTCTAAATATCTTGTAGGCTGAAGATTTCTTCTCCTGGGTATTGCTTCTCCTTTAGGTGGTCAGTTACACCTCACCTTCAACTTGCTATAATTAGAGTCCTTTTGTCTCTCTCTGTGGTCTTCTACAGGAATTTAAGAAGACCTCGCTCCACTTTCCAGTGATCCCCATCAAATTCCAGAAACTATGCAGGTTTTAACTTACAAAATGTTGAGGGAAAAGGCTGCTTGACTTTCAGCATAGCTCTCCATACTCCACAGTTCAGGCAGGGGCACTTGTAGCCATAGACTATCACCTTTAGACACTCAAGTGTGAGGTAAACGCTAGTAACCGTGGTCCTTATATTCTAGATGATATCTCTCAGGATCACTGAATGGTCCTCTGCAATCCATCTGTCTTAATTTGAATTGAGGAAACCTGTGTCTACTTTTCTTCATGGTTGGCAATATAAATAACATAGTAACTGCTCTATCTAAATGAATCCTCTTTCCATCTTTCTGTTCGTATTGGCTAGGCTGCCCCCTCCACAGCTGTCAGGAGTACATCAGAATCCAAGCCACTGATCCCCATACTCCAGAGGAATTTCAGCAAATGCTCTGAAGACTCCCTTTGAAGCCTGTCTGGGTGGACATGGGGTGTTTGAAAAGCCCTCCAATCCCCTCCTCTATGGAGAAAAAGAACACAGAGTAAGTTAACATTAACACCTTTCTTCAAACACTATCCTTTCCCTTCTAGCCTTCTCACCTGAAGCCTTTTATACTCTTGAGGTGGATATAAGGTAAAGGCTGTATGGACATTTTTACATAATCTCTTTCTATGTCCTGACTAGCAGGTCTAGCACCTGATTTCTCCACACAAGGATGATTAACATTTATTGTATTAGTTGAGGCCTTTGGGTAATCAGCCAAAGATGAGACAGAGTCTCTTTTTAAATTCCTGCTGCATTAAAATATATATTATTTAATAATATTAGGTCAGTAGTTCTCTCTCCCATACTGGCATATTTCTACTGTCATTTGAGTTGGCGACATTGATTGGCTTGAGGCTTTCTGGAATAAACGTTGCTTAATCGGAGGTGGAATCTATTACTACAGAAGAGAAATGAACCATTGTTAATTACTAGATAGCATACAAAGTCATAGGTTCAGGGAACATATACAGGGGAACAAAACCTTGTAGAGAATGAGATGAAACAGGGAGGAAATTGCTACGTATTTTATATTCTTTGATCACAGAAATCATACACAGAATTGGACTTTAACCAAGTAGGAAAGAAGTTCTCAGCAAAAGCTGAACCTCACATTTATCATCCTGTCAAGTGGCTCCTTGATTATTTTGGATATAGTTTGAACCTCAACAACAACTCTGTACTCTAGTGCTTTGGAAACTTTCTCTGTATTTGAGTTCATGGTATCTGTGCCTCTCATGGGCACTGATCTTTCCGTTCAAGGAGGCATCATCTTTTATATAATCCATGTATGTATGTTTTGTTTCCACAATTATTTTCCATTCAAAGTGTCAAGGACTGTGTCTTCATATTCTTCTATAATGTCCTTAAATTTAAGCTTACAAGTAGTGTCACTTAGTGACTACTGATTGATGACTAGCTTTCCTTTCTTTGTTTATTCATTAGGTTCCTATTATGTGAAAGTATTTTTATACTAACTAGCAAGAATCAAGTTACAATCACCCAGAAGTCATCTTAAAAACACCCTCACTAGCTGATGATGTGGTCATGTATAAAGACAATAACAGAGGGACATCTGGGTGGCTCAGTTGGTTAAGCGTCCGACTTGGCTCAGGTCATAATCTCGCGGTCCGTGAGTTTGAGCCCCGCGTCGGGCTCTGTGCTGACAGCTCAGAGACCAGAGCCCGCTTCAGATTCTGTGTCTCCCTCTCTCTGCCCCTCCCCTGCTCACTCTCTGTCTCTCTTTCAAAATAAATAAACATTTAAAAAATTTAAGAAATATATAAAGACAATAACAGAAATAAATTAAAGCATACCAAATGTGTTTAAACTGAAATCTCTTTCTTTTCATTGAAGTATATAGTTGACATACTATGTTAGCTTCAGGTGTACCGTATAGTGAGTGGAGAGTTCTACACATTATGCTATGCTCACCATTAAGTATAGATACCATCTGTCACTGTATAATGTTTGTACAATATTATTGCCTATATTCCATGCTGTAGCATGGAATTCCATGGAATTCCATGAAAGCATCCCTATGGCTTATTTATTGTATAACTGGAAATTTATACCTCTAAAGCTTCTTTATTAGTTTTCCCATTGCCCCAGTCCCCTCCAGTCTGGGAAACACTAGTTCTCTATATTCATAATTCTTTTTGTTTGTTCACTTGTTTTGTTTATTCATTTGTTTTGTTTTTTGAATCCACATGTAAGTGAAATTATATGGTATTTGTTTTTCTCTGACTTATTTCACTTAGTAAAAGGCGATCTATGTTGTTGCAAATAGCAAGACCTCATTCTTTTTTATAGCTGAGTAATATTCCATTGCATGTATATACCACATCTTCTTTACCTATTTATCTATCACTGGACACTTTAGGTTGCTTCCATATCCTGGCTATTGTAAATAAAGCTGCAATAAACAGAAAAGCGAATTTATCTTTTTCAGTTAGGGTTTTGGTTTCTTTGGGTAAATATCCAGTACTGGAATTACTGGTTTATAGGATATTTTTAGTTTTAGTTTTTTGAGGAAACTCTGTTTTCCTCAAATTGGTTGTACCAATTTACATACCCATCCAAGGTGCACAAGGGTTCCTGTTTCTCCCCATTCTTACCAACACTTGCTATTTCTTGCATTTTTGATACTAGCCATTCTGAAAGGTATAAGGTGCTATCTTATTGTGGTTTTGATATGCATTTCCCTGATGATTAAATAGAAGATGTTAATTTTAAAAATTACTATCACTAAAGGACAGTAGAAACCAGTTAATTTTTGGAAATTGCTAAATAAAGGAAGAGAGTCAAGTGTTGATTCTGCTTTTGCTATACTATTGTGTAATTGAGAAACCAAATAGATGAAGAGAAGTAATGAACAAAAAGGAATATTAATGTTAAAATACCATCATTTTCAACCTCTCATCAAGAAATGAGTCTAGACATTCAACATCAAAGACTGCCTACATCAAAAGAATGAGAGAGAGAGGGAGAGAACCAGATATTTTTCTGCTCTCTGATGGAAAAATACCTCATTTATATAATAGTCTTAAAAAAGATGTAAAATCTCATCTAAATTTGATCAAGCTTCTAGATGCAATTTCCAATTTGTAAGAAATACAGATAATGAAAGAGCAGGATGAACTATACCAGGGAGTGTAGTCAACAAAATCTTAATTTTATAATACTCCACAGAAAAAATGACCCTGTTATTTGATTAATAAATTGTAGGACAGAGACAGAGAAAAGGGAAAGAAAATCTGGAGTAAAAAAGATTTGAAACATATTTCAACTAATCCCAATGTGTGGGTATTATTTGAATGCTGATTCCAATAAATGGTAAAAATAAGTAAGGTTTCTGTAAGATAACTGGAAATTTGAACCCTACTGTACTTTGATCATATTAAGAAATAATAAATTATTTTTGGTGTTGACAGTGGTATTGTTCTTAGATCTGAAAATGGTCCTTATCTTTTAGAGATGTGTGGTGAAATATTTATGAATGAAATTGTGTATAGTAGATGAAATTTGCTTCAACATAATATGGGAGATGATATAATAGATGCGGCATCGATTCAACATAGTTCACGATGAGTTCATGAGTTCATAACTGCTGAAGCTGGGTGAAGTGTGTATGGGTGTTCATATATAATATAGTTTTGTATTTGTTTCACATTCTTTATAAAAGATACTTGGAAAATACTAGAGGAAAAACCAATATATTAATCAATATAAATATTCCTTCATAAAACCTAACATGTTTTTAGAGAGAGAAAATTGTGTATTTCATTGTGAATATTTGCTTTCATTTTTTATAGAAACTATGTACTACAGAGTAGCAGCATACAGACTTTTAACCTGGGGTATTGATCCAAGAACAATTTGGAGAATCCATAACTGTCCAGAAATGTATGCAAAATTCATTTTGGATGTGTGTGTTTTTGCACTTTGGAGATCAAAGGACTCTATAAACCAAAAAGTTGTCAGAACAAAAAATTTATAGACGTTATTTTTTTTTAAGAGAGATTCCAGAGAAGTGTTGATTTCCTTAGTATGTTGTAGCAACTGAAATGGAAAAAATAAATAAATAACATTGTGTTTTCAAACTAACTTATTAAATCAACAAGAACATGTTTCCATTTTGTCAAATCCAGGCATACCATTGTATAATTTGAGGGAAACCTGCCGTTTGAGCAAACCCAGGGATATATCCTATGTACTTGGGGTTTTCATTATCTGGTGGTGCTTTCTCCAAATTCTTACATTCAAAACGACCTCCTCTCTAGACCATGCCCTTTCACTTGTTCACTCTCTTCTAGACCACAGCCTCTTCCAATTCACCCTGAGCAGTATTGAACTCTAAGAAATCTTCTGAGCAACTTTTAGATTTCTGTATATACATTTTACATAAGTTGTCTCTGCAGGTGGAGGATAAGTGCTCTGCTGGCAGAGGCCATGTTTCTGCTGCCTGTGTGTTCTTCCCAATGTGTGAATCTCATGAAGAAGAAAGCATGACTGTTCATTTGCTTCCACCCTTTGTTCTACTTACCCTTGATCTAAAAGGAAAAGTGCCCAAATTAGATATTGTAAAGGAAGCTGAGTAAACACTATGAAACAACTATTTGTGTGATCTTCACTTGTCTGATTCTCTAAATTTACTCATCTGCTTTTATTCTAGTTCAACTTGAAAAATCAGACACGTGAAAATAAACAATGCCATATCTGTAGGCAAAATTCTTTTTTTTTTTTTTGGTGGTTATGTTTTTTTAGTTGTTTTTATTTAATTCTAATAATTGGCTGTTTTCATGCCTGAAGGGTGAATTCTAAGATAAAATTACAAGAAAACCTTTCTCCCTCATGTAAGTTTTCTTGTAAGGTCATTTTGAATGTGATTTTTTTTTTTAATCTTCACAGCTTCACTTACAGTTTTAAAATATATATATATGTATTTATAGCATTACTAGGCTATCACTACCTCTTATTCTCACATTTAAAACTAATTTTAGGAAAACACAATATCTAGGAAGATTCTCATGAGTTTTCCCATCAGCAGGGTTACCATTTTTCTGCAATGTAACAGCTTGAGAACACAAAAGCATTTGAAATAGGCATCCTTGATACAAATTGCAGATTACTTTCTCACTACTCTTGACTGTGTACTCCCAAATCAATAGAAATTCATGGAATCTGAAAATTAAATCTTGCAGTGTGTGTGTGTGTGTGTGTGTGTGTGTGTGTGTTTATTCTGACTTTATTGATAAGGTTATAATCCTCCTGCACCATTGGCTTCAAGTGGAAAAGTATTAACATTGACATTTGAAAATGAATGTGTTACGGTAGGAGAAGAGGAGGAAATGTTTGGACTCCACAGCCCAATTACCTAGGTCCTCTTTAAATTTCATAGACTGTCCTAAGCACACCAGAACTGTTTTGCTAAAAAGCTGTGCTAATGTTCAGTTTGTTCCTTCTGCAATACCCAGATGCAAGGGAAAAGACTCATCAGAAAATGGAGAAGGAGTAAAACCAAGTCTTTCCCAATTAAGGGACTGCTGATCTAATCATCAAGACTGAGTTCTTCTGCAAAATCCAAGGTGGTTTTGTAACTACAATGGCCACAGATTCACTTCTGAAAGGCGAACAGAAGGTGATTTACTGAAAACAAATAGATTCTAAATTTAAACAGGAGCTTTAAAACTCCACCTGTTCTTCCTGGATATCATCTATCATTTAGTAAGAAACAAGGTATTTCCTTAGCTCTTCTTCTTGGTAAACCACTAATCCATGCCATGCCACAGGGACTGTGATTCATTATTTCAGCTAATCTTTAGGAGAGGCTATCATTAGAACATTTCCATCTTTCTCTGGTAAATTATTTGGAAATAAACCATTTTTTTTATATCCTTGCTTGCATCAGTCACCACTGAAAGTCTAAAACTCCCTGTTTCGACATGTAGATAGATTCTTTATTTCCCTTATGAATATGTATATGCCCCAATTTGATCCCATTGCACACTTTACCTTATTTCTCCCAAACACTCAAAACCCTCAACATCTCATAATCTGTCAGCATGGAAACCCTCCACCTCTTTAACTTCTTCAGTTATTGTCTCATTTTCTTGTTGTGAATGAGACGATGTCCCTGTCCTGAAACCATGGCTTCGCTTGCAGCTCTATGCAGTTGTCATTGTATTTTTACATGTATACTTCTTGCACCACAAGTCCCAGATATAGGATTGCTTCTGATTGTCATTGTCATTTCCAGACCTTTCTCCTTCAAAAACTCCTGTTTCTTTAAAGGACTTGACGTCACACTTGACTACCTACTGTTCCTTCTCATTACTGTCGTTTACCAACATTCCAATTTTAGCACCAGACTCACTGTTTTTTTTTTTTTTTATTCCTAATTTGGGATAATTCTTGGTGACATTAACAGTAATGGGATGATCTGTTGTATGCCCTGGGCTCTTGTATTTTTACACTCTACTTTGGCTATCCAGATCTGACACTCAGGCTCTAAGTTCCATTGCTTCTGGTTTACTCAACAACTTCATTCCTGCTACTACCCCTTGGTGCCCTTGCAGCATCACTTTTTCCAGTCTGTCTCTCTCTATATGTTAACCTACAGCTTTGCTGAATGCATTTATTAGCTTGAATAGCTTCTTTTGTGTGTAGTGTCTTCAGGATTTTCCATATACAATATCACATCATCTGTGAATAGACACAATTTTACCTCTTTATTTTCTGTCTGGATACTAACAGTGCTCCACGACAATGTTGAACAGAAATGGTGAGATTCCCGATCTTATGGAAAAAGGTTTCATTAAACCATTAAATTCTTATTCCCAATCTTATTCTCATTCTTACTCCCGATCTTATGGAAAAAGGTTTCATTAAACCATTAAATAGGTAAATTATGGATTTATTCATACATGTTCTTTATTGTGTTGAGGAAGTTCTCTCCTACTTTTAGTTTGTTGAGTGTATTTATAATGAAAGAGTATTGATTTTTGTGAAATTATTTTTTTTTACATCTGTTGAGATGATTGTGGGTTTTTCTCCTTTTTTAATATGGTGTATTACATTGATTGATTTACATATATTGAACCAACCTTGCATTCCTAGGATAAATTCAACTTGGTCATGCTATGTAAACATTTTGTATATAGCTGGATCTATTTAGCTAGCACTTGTTGGGGATTTTTGTATCTACATTCACAAGGGATTGTGTTACTCAAGGTTTTTCAGAAAAAGAGATGATAGGATAAATACACACATGTACAAACAAATGTACCTATACTATTATGTATATGTGTATATAAATATAAATATATCATGTGTCTGTGTGTGTATGTGCGTATGTGTATACACACACACACACACACACACATACACACACCACACACACACACACACACATATATATGATGTGTATGAGAGAGAGAGATTGATTTAAGGGTTTGGCTCACATAATTGTGAGGCTGGTGTGTCCAAACTGCAAAGCAGGTCAGCACGCTGGAGGCTCAGGAAGACTTGACATTTAAGTCTGAAGGCATTCTGCTGGCAGAATTTCCTCTTCTTCAGGGGAGGCCTACAACTGATTGGATAGACCCATTCACTTTATGGAGGGCAATTTGCTTTACTCAAAACCTGCTGATTTAGACGTTAAATTTGGGTAAAAAATACTTCCAAAAAAATAGTGAAACACTTTCTAGAATAGTGTTTGACTAAATATCTGGGTACCACATCTTAGCCAAGTTGACAAATAAAATTAACAATCACAGGAATATTGATCTCTTTTATTTTCTTATGATGTTTTTGCCTGGATTTTACATCAGGGTAATACTTGGCCTCAGAGAATGAGTTAAGAAGAATTCCCTATATTGCTTTATGGAAGAATTTGTAAAGTATTGGTGTTAATTAATTAATTAATTAAACATTTGATAGAGTCTGCCAGTGATACTATCTGTTTCTGGGTTTTTCTTTGGAGATTTTTTTTTCTTTTTTATACTAACTCAGGCACTTTATTTCTTACAGATCTATTCAAATTTTCTCTGTCCTTGAGTTAGTTTAAGTAGGCTGGGTCTTCCTAAAAATTTGTCCATTTTATCTAAATTATTTATACATTGTAAGTGTACAGATAATTTATTTTTGGTACACTTATGTTAATTGTACATGCTTTGTTGTTTGTTGGTTGGTTTGTTTGCTTAAGGAGTTTCATTACCCAAGAGTTCCCCCTCATGTGTCTGAGGTCATTTCCTCACCCACTCCCAGCCCCAAGGAAAAATGAATATGCTTTTTGTTCCTCTAGTTTTGCCTTTTCAAGAAATTTCACATGACCAGAATCACATCATATCATCTGGCTTCTTTCACTTTACAGAACATTTTTTCAGACACATTCCTGTTGCTTGTAAAAATAGGGAGTTCTTTTTTCACTACTATTTCCTTATGACGCTGTCTTAAATTTTATTTATTCATTTATTGACAAGCATTTTTCGAAGTTTGGTTTTTAGTGATTACAAACCATTACTATGAGCGTTTGTGCAAACATAGGCCTTCATATCTTTGAGAAGAGATGTAGGGGTGGAATTGTGGTCATGCAGTATGGGAAGTACATGTTTCCTTTTCTTAGGGAACTACCATACTTTTCCAAAATTGCAGTGTAGGAGAATTTCCTGTACTCCATGCTCTCATTGACACATAGTACTGTCAGTGTCGTTGAAATGCAAATCAAAACTACAGGGGGCTATCACCACAGTCTCCACTCTTGTAGTGTCTCACCATGATTTTAATTTGCATTGCCCTCATGACTAATGATGTTGAGTTTCTCTTCTTGTGCTTATGAGCCATTGGTACATCTTCTTTGGTGAAATGTCTATTTAAATTCTGTGTCATTATTTTTTAAATTGGGTTTTTGTTTTACTATGGTAGAGTTAACACGGATTCTATGATCCACAAAAGTGTTCTTGTCTGTGGCTTATCTTCTCATTTCAAATGGTTGTTGAAGGGCAAATTTTTAAAATTTTGATGAAGTAAAGTGCAAAGTTTGTTCTATGTTTTCTTGTGTAACTATTATGTTTTTAGCTCTTATATGAGGTCTTTGAGTTATTGAGTTATTTGTCACAGTGGTCTAAGGTTGTTTTTCTTTTTCTCTATGAATGTGGCTACACAATTGTACTAGCATCTTTGTTGAAAAGACCATTCATTGACTTTCCTTAACACCTTTTGTCAAATATCACTTCTCTTTCTATTCCATTAATTAACATGTCCACACCAGCCTCTGAGATGAACAGTAAAGGGGACACATGCCTCCAGAAAACTAGCCCACAATTATTTTGTCCTCGTGATAGTCTCAAGCATCCAAGTAAAGTAACAGACACAAGGCTCAGGGCACAAGCATTTTCCAAGTCTCTCCTTATATCTTGTTTGCCACATATATGTCGGCTATAACACATTATGAGGCCAGAATTGAGGGACTGAAAGATAAAGTTACACTGCAAATTCATGGATATAGGAAAGAAAAGAATTTACCAAGATTTTATTGGTAATTTTATTTTTTGGTATTTTTATTGGTAATTTTATTAATTTTATGGTAAGATACCATAAAAAGGGAATTGCTATGTGATATGCCTAGACAAATGGGGCCTTAGGCAGTCTTGCAGATATTTCCAGGACTTAGCAAGACCCAGAAGTGTCTGGAAGATTCCTTTGTACCCATGAATGACACAAAATTAATAGAAAGAGCTGGTTAATATAAAGGGGCTTTGTGGATGGGCACAAAAGATGACTTAACAATGACAAGCTGAACTAACAGCATGATGGGGCCTCATGACTTGGTATTCAGAGTCAGTGTACAGAGAAAAAGCTGTGAAGGGCCGATAAATTGAAATAGATCTAGTATTCCTATACCTTGGCAGAGGAGGGGTTGAAATAGAAATTTAGTGCAATACAGAAAATTAAAGAATGTTCTATTTTTTGTGTCTCTCAATTTGTGGTCTAAGACTCATTTTCATAGATGGATTCTCTAGAGTTATTTATCTAATTTATCTCCTGCAGCCATGTTTACACTAGGGTGTTTGGTCAGGGGAAAGCCTGCTTTTATCTGGCAAGAACCAAAAACTGCATTATTGCCTTATCTTTTTTTTTTTCTTTTTTCTTTTTTTTTTTTTTTTAGAATTTCTTTTCTAAAATTCCACTGCCTTTGTCAATGCTGACAGTTTAGAGCTCTTTCATGGCCAGTAGGTAGGCCAGTGATTTCACTGAGTCCCTGATGAATTATGCCTAGGTTAGAACGTTCTGGAGCCGGCTGGTGGGGGCTGAGTGACAGCCTGTTTAATGAACTCTTTGGAATCATATTCTACCTACTTTATTTTTTAATGGTTTCATTTATTTTAGTTTTAGTTCTTTGCTCTCTTTTCTTCTTCCCACCGCCCATTCTAAATTTTAATGTTTTTTTCTTTCTTTTCTTTTTCTCTTTCTCCTTCCTTCCTTTTTTTTCTCAGCTTCTCTTATTCTCATTTTTTAAAGTTTATTTATTTATTTTTGAGAGAGAGAGAGAAAGAGACAACATGCATGAGTGGAGGAGGGGTGGAAGAAGAGAGAGAGAGACAGAGAGGGAATCCCAAGCAGCCTCCTCACTGTCAGCACAGAGCTCTACGTGGATCTCAATCTCAGGACTGTGAGATTGTGATCTGAGCCAAAATCAAGAGTCAGAGGCTTAATTGACTGAGCTACCCAGGTGCCCCTGTTACTCTCATTTTTCAAAGACACAGTTAACTTTGGGAACAAAAGTCATAGAACCCAAACTAAATGATCAGATTTAGCATTGCTTAAAAAAATTGTCCCTCATATTACATGGCAAAGGCATTTAAATATTAATAAAATTCTTTTATTATTATTTATTTATTTATTTATTTATTTATTTATTTTTGAGAGAGACAGAGACAGAGTGCAAGTGGGGAGGGGCAGAGAGAGAGGGAGACACAGAATCTGAAGAAGGCTCCAGGCTCTGAGCTGTCTGCACAGAGCCCAACGTGGGGCTTGAACTCACGAACCATGAGATCATGACCTGAACTGAAGTCGGATGCTTAACTGACTGAGCCCCCCAGGTGCCAAAGAATGTCTTTCTAGTAGGAATAGAGGTACTCTTGATACTGAAACTTCTTTTAAGGCTGAAAGGAATAATAGTGCCAAGTCAGGCAGGCTGTGAACATAATCCTATTTAGAGCTCCTATGGAGTGTGGCCTGGACACCATGAGGATAGACCTGAAACTTATCTGGTAATCTTGGACTTAACGATGCAGTTGGAAACACAGGGTGGAAAACATCAGGAAAAAAGAAAATACTCATATCTAAATAAGCATTTTCAAGATACAAAAATTATGGAAATGATACCAGGTGATAGGGAACTAGGGAGAATGCAAGGTATGAATGGCAAAAGATGAGGGAGAATCCAGATAGTTTTTTAGGGATAAATCCCCTTTCTGGAAGTTCTTGGGCAATAGATCTCCAGCATTAGAATGTCTAATCCCCCAGGACTGGGTGCCTGGGTAGAGGGGCTTAAGTATGGGCTCTACCCCAGAGATTATGATTTGTATAGCTGAATTAAAGTCCAGGTAGTTCTGGTGGAGTTGTTCAACTAGGAGTGTTCATTTCAAATATACTGATTTTAAAGGCAGCTGAATTAAGGAATCCGCAATCCCTCAATAAATATTAAAGAGTTGAGTTCAGATCCTTTCAAATACAGTTGACCCTTGGGTGACATGGCAGGACTGGGACTTTAGCCCCCTATATAGTCAAAAATCCACATCCAATATAACTTTAGACTCCCACCAAAACTTAATTAGTAATAGCCTACTGTGGACCAGAGGCCTTACAGATAAAGTCATTTAATGTATATTGTGTATGTTGTATGGATTATATATTGTATTCTCACAATATAGTAAGCTAGAGAAAAGAAAATGTTATTCAAATCATAAGAGAAAATGTATTTACAACACTATTATATTTATTGAATAAAAACCACATATAAATGGAATTGTACTTTTCAAATCGGCGTTGTTCAAGGATCACCTGTACATATTTGAGAGTCTTTTAACAGTCAATGACGGCTTGGGGGTGAAGAGTTGTTTATCCTCCTAAAGGATTTATCCCAGTGGGCTGCTGCCTGTCCTTCCTACTCTTAAAACCTCATTTGACTATAGGCAGGTACTGCGTACTGAGTCTGAGAGCTCAGTGTTCATTCATCAGTTTGCATATCTTCTACACCCTCTCTTCCTCACCTCCCTCCTTCGGAACCTTAGTAAGGACACTTACTTAATGGCACTCTGCAGCTGAACAGATAAAGCCGGATTTCTCTGAGCTGAAAGCTGCCTCCCTTCTGTAGGAACATGCTCTGAGACACTGTGCACAGACAAGAAGCATTAGCATCTGATCTGCTTTATCCTGAAGCAGTAGGAGCCTCGTGCTTTATGCCAGAAAGCTAGTCTGCAGGGTAGGTGTAGAGATAGGGAGCTTCTCCTTGCTTGGCTCGTTAGAGGATCAGCATGTAAGCTTTAGTTCCAGTGGTGTTGTCTGTGACAAATGTCTCCCCAAAGCCAGGCCGCATCTCTTTACTGATGCAGCCCATCTCCTCCAGATGTCAATGAGTGTATACCTTTTAGGGGCCCTCTAAAATAAACACTCTTTGCAAACTTTCTTTGGAAGTACCAAGTAATAGGTGTGATATAATGCAGATTTGGTCTTTTTCCAGTGCTGTGGTTCTGTGACAGGCCAAGAAAAGCAAAATAGAAAATTGCGCTGCTTTTCCTACTTGCTTATGAGAGGATTGAGGAGATTTTTAGGTTATCTAATTGCAAGGCAGCCAGAGGAACACAGAGCAGGTTGCAACCCTGGCTTGAGCTCCCTATGGTCAACCCGAAGCGGGGATGGCTTAGATACAGTCTTATCTGCCAGATGGAACGGCTGGATTTAGTCTTGTCCAGGCAGAGCTGTGGGAGGATGAAGCTGTACGGTCCCAGCCTTCCTCATGGCAGCAGACACGCAGGGTCACCTAAATTTGAGTTGGCAAAGGCGCTGTTGGGAGTGTCCCCACATTTGATCCTGTGATTGACACATCCTGGTTCTTTGGTTCTCCCTCTCACTGGCACCAATCCTGACTTGCTAGCCTAAGAATGAATGGGAATCTTTGAGCCAATTGTCTTCAGAAACCCTGAGATATTGGCATTAGGAAAGAATTTTGTTCACAACTGAGAAAAGCATTTACAGAGAATAGAGACAGCTGATACAAGTTTGCAAAGGACTTTGACAAATCCTACAGTCACCATCTCCTGGTCAAGATAAACCAAGGTGCAGACTTTCTGTTTTTTTTAAATCTTCTGTTACGTTATGAGAAAAGTGTATTCAACTTGAGGTGTTTTAAATTTCCCAGTTAATACATTTATGCTTTACATTTTCCACTGAACCAATTTTACGTTCAGGAAGTTGGCACTTTTTATAAATATCAGTGTCTTATGAAGGTAGGATCAAAAGCATAAATCTTAGAAGGATTTTGTGACAGTAAGGCTCAGGTCAGATCCCTTGCCTTCCACCACACTGTTTGCTACCAAATGGCTGGTACATCGGACATCTTCCTAGACCCCAGCCCCTCTCAGCTTGTCAGATTTTTCCATGAAGGGATTCAGCATCTTATTTCACACTATGTGACAGACTTTCCCCATATCGGGATGCTTTCAGTGTTTCCAAGCAGAAAAGAGAGTAGGTTCAATCATCCAGGTACCTTAGGGCTCTGTCTTCCAGGTTGACTGCACCCAGGAGTGATCTTTGTCTTCAGATGAGGCTACCCTCCCAACTCCTCCCTGTACACAAAAGAGGCCAAACATAGAGTCGTAGCACTAGGAAACCTTCACCATTTAAGCCCTGGATCCATATGTAAGAACGACATGCAAACACACCAGAGAGAGTCAGTCCCTCACCAGTAATATCTCCCTGCAGGAGTTACCTTCATTTGTGCATTAGGACTCCTAGTAATTGGTGTTTTAGGTTTTTGGTTGTTTGTTTGTTTTGTGTGTGTGTGTGCGCGCGCACATTTCTTCAGGTTACAGGTGGGCTAACAGCCAGTCCTTATTTGTTACCTGCAGCATTCACCATATAACAACACAGGTGTAGAAATTCCTTCTTTGGGTTTTTGTCTACTTCCCTGAATCGTCAACATCATAGAATACCAAACAATAGAATTTTTTTTTCATACTTTAACTGTCTTTTATTAACAATGCTAGTTCTTTCAACTCAATGTCAGGCTCAACTTCTGAATTACACCAAATGGGTAGGCAGCCACACACACACACACACACACACACACACACTATGTTCTTTCATATAAATGTATATAACCTGTCATTTTTCAAAACTCTCAACAAGGACATTGTGAATACCAAGTGGCTATATGACCACCAGCTCACTCCCTTTAACTGGGTTGGGACGCAGAAGGGTTAGAAGGCTTTCAGATGCAGCTCCTAGAGATAACCTCTTTTGTCCCCTCTTCTGTATGCAGCCTGCTGCCACCAACATGGCCATTTTTGGAATTTTTAGATGGAACCAAAGGCAAGTTTGCTGAGAATTTCAGGATGACTTTCCTATCATTGTCAAAGGAGAGGAGTCCAAGTTTGGCTGTTGTTATTTAACTTCACCCTGAATGAGATAGAAGGAAAATGTATCATATGATGGAATCTTATCCTGATCAGATTTTAGATTAGTTCATGATTTTAGATTTCAAAAGCCCAGATTTCACATGGCATATCCTTCAGCTGAACCGGCACTTGATTTAATTTGGTGGTGGGGTGGGGAATATACTCGCTATGGGAATCATGGATACTGTGATATTAGTATTGCCAGTGTTCTTCTTGGATGGAGTTAGAAGGAGGTGTCCAGTCCTGTGATTGAGGTGGGTTGGGCCATTCTGTGCTGTGAGTGGCCTGGGATAGGCTCAGCTGGTGTAGGCTATGCTGTTCTCAACTGAATTGGGTTGTGCCAGCGTATGCTGGGTACAGTCACGTAACCCTATGTTGGGATGGATTGTGTTAATTTTTTCTGAGGAAGTGTGTCTCTTTTTCAAGGACGAATGTGAAATGCAGCAATAGCATGCTTCTTGGGATAAAAAACATCTTACCTCTACCATTGTTTCCGCTTAAATGGAGGACATAGACGTTTGATTCCACAAATGAAAGGTATGGGTTGATGATTGATAATTATGGGCAGTTTATCACTACAGTTTATAAACTTATAAACGTATAGTCAGCTTGAGGATTTGTGAAAAGTTCTATCATGCTATATTATCATTCATTGCCCATTAAATTCCTTGATTTGTTTTCAATTAAATTATTTTTCAGTGACACAGATGGTTTATTTGTTCCACAGCTTTCTCAGAATTCACCCTGGGGTCATCAGAGATCAGTTTATAGTTACTCATTGTTCTTCCAACAAATACTTGTTGAATGTTTGTAATGTATAACACACTATACTGGGAGATGTGGAAGTACAAATAAAAATACATCATGATCTGGGTCCTAAAGCATTTAAGTTCTGTTAGGATTTTAGTTCAGTGCAATATAAGCTTGTAATTAAAACTCCATGTATCACCCTGAACTCTTGATTTTGCTACCTATTAACTGTAGGACCTTAGGCAAGTTTCTTAACATATTGAAGCCCTCATGATGATTTTTTTAATTATAAAAAAGAGATGGTAATAGTGTCTACTCAGTAAGATAGGTTAGGTGCGAGAATTGCGTGGCATGGCATAATTTTTGTAAAGAACTTAATTTATAGGAGATATTATAAAAGGTTGGTGATTATTAATAATAATCCCAATGTTATCAGCAATGTTATAATCCCCTGTTATAATACATAGACTATGTATTCCATTCTCATTAATTTTTTTTTTAATTACATGTATGTTAAATAATGAATGTAAAAGAATAAGAGTCTCTTGGGATAGACATGCTGCCTTCATTGTATTTAAATCTTTAACATTCTGCCTTCAGACTATTCGGCTTTTAAATGCTTGTTGATATTATATACTAATTTACAGATTAATTGAGGAATTCTTCCAATAAGTTTGGGTAATATTTCCAAAGAAGCTGATGTTTGTAAGGACTCAAAGATAGTGCTAAGTTCAATGTCGTTACAACATAGAACTGTATTAGAAGTCCATGCACTTGCTCTGTGGCCTGAGGCAAATACTTAAACATTTTACACATTAATTTCCTCATCTGTGAAATGAGATTAATACTGTTTAATTTTAAAATGTTCTTAAGACTAAGGGCAGCTGTAGTGTGAAAATTTTAACAGCATACGGAATATATGTTAAACATATAATGATCGGTTATTCTAACTATGCATCTGGCATGATCCATTAAAACATTGAAGAGTAAATCAGAAACATGAACGTGACTTGGAGCATCTTGGGTGTTGGCTGTCATGCAACTGAGAAGGCTGTGGAGGAGGAGATGGGCAAATTGACCCATAGGAATGGAAGATGGAATATGGTCAAAGTTCTTTCATTCCCCTGCGGTTATTAAGAGTGATGAGAACACCATTATTTCTGGCCTGATGTGTGCACTCTTACCTAGTGTCAGGTAACATAACAGTTGTTAACATCTGTTGATCATTTCTTTTGTGCCAGGCACTCTGCTAAACACTTTACAAGGGCTGCATCATTTGAACTGCATGGCCACCTTGAGGTAGATACTGTCATTACCCTCTTTCTACAGAGGCTTAGGAGATTTTGACATTCTTTCCAGTGTCTCAACGGATTAAGCCCAATGACTAGGACTTGAAATCAGGGTGAATCTGACCATGGGGCCCGTCATCACCACTGTTCTATACCCTTTTCACCAAAACAGAAGCAACCATCTTCATTTTTGTTCTCAAGGTATTTGGCCCTTTAATCTATCCTGTGTTTCCTTTATGAAATGCAGAAAAATTCTAGCCTAATTAAAGAAGTAAAAAATTATGGGTTTCTTTACTAAACATATAAACATTTAGTTTAAGGGGTAATAAACATGACTTGAAACTTAAGATTAAGAGGTCATAATTGGGAAATTGAAATTTATAATCCCTCTGCTATATGTACCATGTTGGTAGATAATGACCTGGTAAAGAGAGTATTCAGGTAGTTATTCTCTTGAGGAACCAACATATTGCTCTCTCTTTCACTTTTAGACCTGCAGTTACCAGTAGTCTTTGGCCTGAATTTGAAAGATATATATATATATCATATATATATACACATATCATATATATATATCTATATATATAATATATATAATAACATATATAATCATAATTATATATATGTATATCTTTCAAATATATATATATTGTATATATATATTTCAAACATATAAATATATATTATATATATATTTATATTTTATGGATATGAGTAAGGAACACAAAAAACAGATGAATAAAAGCAAAACATGCCCGTATCTCTAGAAGAAGTTTTTCTGCAAAACAGTCTCAAATGCCACTGTAACTTTGACCTTCTCAATAGCAACCACTTATATTGTAGACAGAAGACAAGGTTTGTGGAGTTACTGTAAGCCTTTTATGCAGAGCTGAAAAGCACACAAAAAAAATGAGTATGGGTTTTAAAAATAGCTCTTATAAAATCCACCCTGTAACACTTCTGCCAAGTGAGTTTTAATAAATTATTATTCATCGCATAAACTTTCAGGGAGCAATTATGTGTTTGCCCTCCTTCAAAAGTTAAAGTAGGAATTGAAAAAGACAGGAAGGTATTCTGTGTTTGTCCTGTGAGAGAGATGCTCACAATTGTTCTTACATATGTCAGAATATTGGTTTATATTTTATTATTTAATAAACTAAACATGTTAATATTTCTTAGAAATTGGGCATAAATGTTTGGCCATGTTTGATCACAGTGTCCTAGCAAGTCAATATATGAAAAGATATCAACTTAAGTACAAACTTGAAGCAGTTTTACTCCCAGCATTTTGTTTACCCGTGTTGTGATGAATCTTTCAACATTTTGGACACATCACATGGGTTTTCTGTCATGTTTGGTTACGGAAAATTCCAGTTGCATTTAACCAAGTAAAAATGTAATGCCTTTTTAAGTGAAAGCCTTCCTCTTACTTGGCTCAGGGATTTGCTCTGAGGACAACACCAGTCAGTCTTATCTTTTCTTTTTTTTTTAATTTTTTTTGAATGTCGATTTATTTTTGAGAGAGCATGAGCAGGAGAGAGGTAAAGAGAGAGGGAGACACAGAATCCGAAGCAGGCTCCAGGCTCTGACCTGTCAGCACAGAGCCCGACTTGAGGCTTGAACTCATGAGCAACGAGATCATGACCTGAGCCGAAGTTGGACACTCAACCAACTGAGCCACCCAGGCACCCCAAGACTAGCCAGTTTTATACTCATCCTCCATCCTGAATTTAAGTCATCACATTCGTACTAACTAAAGAGATGGCCAAACCATTTTGAGTATAAACTAAAAACAGGTATTCACTGCTTGGAGCCCAATCTTTAATGTGAATATGCCATTACTGTGGTTTCTCTTGGCAATATAGTGAACACAGCTGAATCTCATGTATTATAGTGTTTAGTATGAAAACTTCGAAAAATTCAGAAAGGAAGACCCATAGCATAGGAGTTCTTAAAGGAGGCTTGAAACTTTATTGGGGTGACTATGCCTGTGCACACTCCATCTCATGCTATTTATTGTTGTCAACTGTGTGTCATCCCCTACACGTGGGAATTCCAAGATTAATGGCACAGTCTTTTTAAGAAAATTCAGACATGTGGAAGTTATAAAAAGTGTGAGAACTTCTGAAACAGAGGGGTAGGATGCATGGATTTCGGAGGAGGGGATAATCACTCCCAAGCAAGAGGTCAAGTGGATGGCTTTCTTAATGCTTTGGCACACAGCGCTTGACGGAAGCCTTGCAAAGTAAGTATAATGTCAATAGGTTAGGACAGAAGCATAAGCAAAATCATAGAGACGAGGAAGTACAGGCACACCAGGGCTACAATGAGCAATCCGGTCCATGTAGGCAATTGAGGGAAATGAAAGTGGGAAGAAGGTAGTGACCAGAGAATAGATGGACCTGAATGTCATTTGCATTGGGAATCAGTGGAGAATCGTTGAGCGTTGGGCTGCACAGGAACAGTTGACAGGCTGCAGCCACAGTGCAGATTGAGAGGCTATGAGGGTGTCAGAAAACCACATACATAGAAAAGAAAGAATTTGGAAAGGAGTGCGTGGTCGGGGGGGGGGTGGTGGTGGTAAAAGATGACACTAAGAGAAATCAGGGGAAGAACTGGTTGTGAGTTGAGGAAGCGGGGGTGAGAGCCGCCTGCCATAAACTCCATCCTACAACTGTCTTGTAAACATTGGTTGAGTTGCAGCACATAGATCTACATCACGTTGCTTCATTATGTGGGTTGGCAATTATAAAAACAAACTCCTTGCGACTACCTGGTGACCAGGTAGTCCCGTGGAGAGTGTATTATTTAAGAAGTCAATAACTTAGGAAGATAGCACCTTTGCCTCTGGACTGGTGTGCTGTAGGTTTGAGCTGCACGAGCAGGTTCAGATCTATAGCTTCTGGCATTCACACACTGCATGTGACATGTTTTGTAAGAAGTTTGATGATGTGGAGTTTTGCTTTGCCTGAGATGGTAACTCCTCAAAGGAACGTTTATTCCAAATGAGTCATTCCTTATTCTTTTGACAACGAATGCCATCTCTTTACAGGGAAAAAAAGAGCTACTCTACTGTCATCGTCACATTAGATTGAATCATAAGAAAATTACTGTCATGGAGACCAAGAATAGTCAAATAGCATCATAGTTCAACCTCTACATGCCCAGTAAGAGTGATGCAGTAGAAAGAACGTTGAGAAAAGCACAAAGAGAATCTGAGTTCTGGTTCTGATTCTCCCGTTTACGACATATATGACCGCCACCAGTCAGTTCACTTTGAAAGCTTGGAACAAATAAAGAACCATAGAATTGTAGTGCCAGGAGATACCTATGAAGCAAGCTTATTTTATCAGGAAAGACAGCCATTTTTAATCATAATGTTGTCATACATCCAATATAACTATAGGAGCTATAGATTGTACTGGTAAAAAATAGAAATTCTAAGGCCAGATAACTTTGGTTTGGATCCTGGCTCTATCACTTACTGCATCCATTAATTAGCAGTTGACCTCTTTACAGTTTCCTTCCTGGCAGAATGAGGAAAATGAGAGTAACTTCTTACTAGATTATTGTGAGAATAAAAACAGTTAACGTATATAAAGTTCACAGAGAGGAGTCCGGAAGATGGCGGCGTAGGAGGACGCTGGGCTCACCGCGCGTCCTGCTGATCACTTAGATTCCACCTACACCTGCCTAAAGAACCCAGAAAACCGCCAGAGGATTAGCAGAACGGAGTCTCCGGAGCCAAGCGCAGACGAGAGGCCCACGGAAGAGGGTAGGAAGGGCAGCGAGGCGGTGCGCGCTCCACGGACTGGCGGGAGGGAGCCGGGGCGGAGGGGCGGCTCGCCGGCCAAGCAGAGCCCCCGAGTCTGGCTGGCAAAAGCGGAGGGGCCGGACAGACTGTGTTCCGACAGCAAGCGCGACTTAGCGTCTGGGAGGTCAGAAGTTAACAGCTCTGCTCGGAAAGCGGGAAGGCTGGAGGACAAAGGGAGGGAGAGCTGCTGAGCCCCCGGACCGCAGAGCTCAGCTTGGCGGGGAACAAAGGCGCCAGCGCCATCTCCCCCGCCCATCCCCCAGCCAAAATCCCAAAGGGAACCAGTTCCTGCCAGGGAACTTGCTCTCGCAGCGCAAACACCAAACTCTGTGCATCTGCGGAGCCAAACCTCCGGCAGCGGATGTGACTCCCTCCCGCTGCCACAGGGCCCCTCCTGAAGTGAATCACCTAAGGAGAAGCGAGCTAAGCCTGCCCCTCCTGCCCCCGTGCACCTTGCCTACCCACCCCAGCTAATACGCCAGATCCCCAGCACCACAAGCCTGGCAGTGTGCAAGTAGCCCAGACGGGCCACACCACCCCACAGGGAATCCCGCCCCTAGGAGAGGGGAAGAGAAGGCACACACCAGTCTGACTGTGGCCCCAGCGGTGGGCTGGGGGCAGACATCAGGTCGGACTGCGGCCCCGCCCACCAACTCCAGTTATACACCACAGCACGGGGGAAGTGCCCTGCAGGTCCTCACGACTCCAGGGACTATCCAAAATGACCAAACGGAAGAATTCCCCTCAGAAGAATCTCCAGGAAATAACAACAGCGAATGAACTGATCAAAAAGGATTTAAATAATATAACAGAAAGTGAATTTAGAATAATAGTCATAAAATTAATCGCTGGGCTTGAAAACAGTATACAGGACAGCAGAGAATCTCTTGCTACAGAGATCAAGGGACTAAGGACCAGTCACGAGGAGCTGAAAAACGCTTTAAACGAAATGCAAAACAAAATGGAAACCACGACAGCTCGGCTTGAAGAGGCAGAGGAGAGAATAGGCGAACTAGAAGATAAAGTTATGGAGAAAGAGGAAGCTGAAAGAAAGAGAGATAAAAAAATCCAGGAGTATGAGGGGAAAATTAGAGAACTAAGTGATACACTAAAAAGAAATAATATACGCATAATTGGTATCCCAGAGGAGGAAGAGAGAGGGAAAGGTGCTGAAGGGGTACTGGAAGAAATAATAGCTGAGAACTTCCCTGAACTGGGGAAGGAAAAAGGCATTGAAATCCAAGAGGCACAGAGAACTCCCTTCAGACGTAACTTGAATCGATCTTCTGCACGACATATCATAGTGAAACTGGCAAAATACAAGGATAAAGAGAAAATTCTGAAAGCAGCAAGGGATAAACGTGCCCTCACATATAAAGGGAGACCTATAAGACTCGTGACTGATCTCTCCTTTGAAACTTGGCAGGCCAGAAAGGCTTGGCACGATATCTACAGTGTGCTAAACAGAAAAAATATGCAGCCGAGAATCCTTTATCCAGCAAGTCTGTCATTTAGAATAGAAGGAGAGATAAAGGTCTTCCCAAACAAACAAAAACTGAAGGAATTTGTCACCACGAAACCAGCCCTACAAGAGATCCTAAGGGGGATCCTGTGAGACAAAGTACCAGAGACATCACTACAAGCATAAAACATACAGACATCACAATGACTCTAAACCCGTATCTTTCTGTAATAACACTGAATGTAAATGGATTAAATGCGCCAACCAAAAGGCATAGGGTATCAGAATGGATAAAAATACAAGACCCATCGATTTGCTGTCTACAAGAGACTCATTTTAGATCTGAGGACACCTTTAGATTGAGAGTGAGGGGATGGAGAACTATTTATCATGCTCCTGGAAGCCAAAAGAAAGCTGGAGTAGCCATACTTATATCAGACAAACTAGACTTTAAATTAAAGGCTGTAACAAGAGATGAAGAAGGGCATTATATAATAATCACAGGGTCTATCCATCAGGAAGAGCTAACTATTATAAATGTCTATGCGCCGAATACCGGAGCCCCCAGATATATAAAACAATTACTCATAAACATAAGCAACCTTATTGATAAGAATGTGGTCATTGCAGGGGACTTTAACACCCCACTTACAGAAATGGATAGATCATCTAGACACACAGTCAATAAAGAAACAAGGGCCCTGAATGATACATTGGATCAGATGGACTTGACAGATATATTTAGAACTCTGCATCCCAAAGCAACAGAATATACTTTCTTCTCGAGTGCACATGGAACATTCTCCAAGATAGATCATATACTGGGTCACAAAACAGCCCTTCATAAGTTTACAAGAATTGAAATTATACCATGCATACTTTCAGACCACAATGCTATGAAGCTTGAAATCAACCACAGGAAAAAGTCTGGAAAACCTCCAAAAGCATGGAGGTTAAAGAACACCCTACTAACGAATGAGTGGGTCAACCAGGCAATTAGAGAAGAAATTCAAATATATAGAAACAAATGAAAATGAAAATACAACAATCCAAACGCTTTGGGACGCAGCGAAGGCAGTCCTGAGAGGAAAATACATTGCAATCCAGGCCTATCTCAAGAAACAAGAAAAATCCCAAATACAAAATCTAACAGCACACCTAAAGGAAATAGAAGCAGAACAGCAAAGGCAGCCTAAACCCAGCAGAAGAAGAGAAATAATAAAGATCAGAGCAGAAATAAACAATATAGAATCTAAAAAAACTGTAGAGCAGATCAACGAAACCAAGAGTTGGTTTTTTGAAAAAATAAACAAAATTGACAAACCTCTAGCCAGGCTTCTCAAAAAGAAAAGGGAGATGACCCAAATAGATAAAATCATGAATGAAAATGGAATGATTACAACCAATCCCTCAGAGATACAAACAATTATCAGGGAATACTATGAAAAATTATATGCCAACAAATTGGACAACCTGGAAGAAATGGACAAATTCCTAAACACCCACACTCTTCCAAAACTCAATCAGGAGGAAATAGAAAGCTTGAACAGACCCATAACCAGCGAAGAAATTGAATCGGTTATCAAAAATCTCCCAACAAATAAGAGTCCAGGACCAGATGGCTTCCCAGGGGAGTTCTACCAGACGTTTAAAGCAGAGATAAGACCTATCCTTCTCAAACTATTCCAAGAAATAGAAAGGGAAGGAAAACTTCCAGACTCATTCTATGAAGCCAGTATTACTTTGATTCCTAAACCAGACAGAGACCCAGTAAAAAAAGAGAACTACAGGCCAATATCTCTGATGAATATGGATGCAAAAATTCTCAATAAGATACTAGCAAATCGAATTCAACAGCATATAAAAAGAATTATTCACCATGATCAAGTGGGATTCATTCCTGGGATGCAAGGCTGGTTCAACATTCGCAAATTGATCAACGTGATACATCACATTAACAAAAAAAAAGAGAAGAACCATATGATCCTGTCAATCGATGCAGAAAAGGCCTTTGACAAAATCCAACACCCCTTTTTAATAAAAACCCTTGAGAAAGTCGGGATAGAAGGAACATACTTAAAGATCATAAAGGCCATTTATGAAAAGCCCACAGCTAACATCATCCTCAACGGGGAAAAACTGAGAGCTTTTTCCCTGAGATCAGGAACACGACAGGGATGCCCACTCTCACCGCTGTTGTTTAATATAGTGCTGGAAGTTCTAGCATCAGCAATCAGACAACAAAAGGAAATCAAAGGCATCAAAATTGGCAAAGATGAAGTCAAGCTTTCGCTTTTTGCAGATGACATGATATTATACATGGAAAATCCGATAGACTCCACCAAAAGTCTGCTAGAACTGATACATGAATTCAGCAAAGTTTCAGGATACAAAATCAATGTGCAGAAATCAGTTGCATTCTTATACACTAACAATGAAGCAACAGAAAGACAAATGAAGAAACTGATCCCATTCACAATTGCA
Source organism: Panthera uncia (assembly GCF_023721935.1). Classification (NCBI taxonomy): domain Eukaryota; kingdom Metazoa; phylum Chordata; class Mammalia; order Carnivora; family Felidae; genus Panthera; species Panthera uncia. Next base: position 62,157,448 of record NC_064818.1, on the reverse strand, counting down.
CCAAGAAGCATAAAATACCTAGGAATAAATCTAACCAAAGATGTAAAAGATCTGTATGCTGAAAACTATAGAAAGCTTATGCAGGTAATTGAAGAAGATATAAAGAAATGGAAAGACATTCCGTGCTCATGGATTGGAAGAATAAATATTGTCAAAATGTCAATACTACCCAAAGCTATCTACACATTCAATGCAATCCCAATCAAAATTGCACCAGCATTCTTCTCGAAACTAGAACAAGCAATCCTAAAATTCATATGGAACCACAAAAGGCCCCGAATAGCCAAAGTAATTTTGAAGAAGAAGACCAAAGCAGGAGGCATCACAATCCCAGACTTTAGCCTCTACTACAAAGCTGTCATCATCAAGACAGCATGGTATTGGCACAAAAACAGACACATAGACCAATGGAATAGAATAGGAACCCCAGAACTAGACCCACAAACGTATGGCCAACTAATCTTTGACAAAGCAGGAAAGAACATCCAATGGAAAAAAGACAGTCTCTTTAACAAATGGTGCTGGGAGAACTGGACAGCAACATGCAGAAGGTTGAAACTAGACCACTTTCTCACACCATTCACAAAAATAAACTCAAAATGGATAAAGGACCTGAATGTGAGACAGGAAACCATCAAAACCTTAGAGGAGAAAGCAGGAAAAGACCTCTCTGACCTCAGCCGTAGCAATCTCTTACTCGGCACATCCCCAAAGGCAAGGGAATTAAAAGCAAAAGTGAATTACTGGGACCTTATGAAGATAAAAAGCTTCTGCACAGCAAAGGAAACAACCAACAAAACTAAAAGGCAACCAACGGAATGGGAAAAGATATTTGCAAATGACACATCGGACAAAGGGCTAGTATCCAAAATCTATAAAGAGCTCACCAAACTCCACACCCGAAAAACAAATAACCCAGTGAAGAAATGGGCAGAAAACATGAATAGACACTTCTCTAAAGAAGACATCCGGATGGCCAACAGGTACATGAAAAGATGTTCAACGTCGCTCCTTATCAGGGAAATACAAATCAAAACCACACTCAGATACCACCTCACGCCAGTCAGAGTGGCCAAAATGAAGAAATCAGGGGACTATAGATGCTGGAGAGGATGTGGAGAAACAGGAACCCTCTTGCACTGTTGGTGGGAATGCAAATTGGTGCAGCCGCTCTGGAAAGCGGTGTGGAGGTTCCTCAGAAAATTAAAAATAGACCTACCCTATGACCCAGCAATAGCACTGCTAGGAATTTATCCAAGGGATACAGGAGTACTGATGCATAGGGGCACTTGTACCCCAATGTTTATAGCAGCACTCTCAACAATAGCCAAATTATGGAAAGAGCCTAAATGTCCATCAACTGATGAATGGATAAAGAAATTGTGGTTTATATACACAATGGAATACTACGTGGCAATGAGAAAAAATGAAATATGGCCTTTTGTAGCAACATGGATGGAACTGGAGAGTGTTATGCTAAGTGAAATAAGCCATACAGAGAAAGACAGATACCATATGGTTTCACTCTTATGTGGATCCTGAGAAACGTAACAGAAATCCATGGGGGAGGGGAAGGAAAAAAAAAAAAAAAGAGGTTAGAGTGGGAGAGAGCCAAAGCATAAGAGACTGTTAAAAACTGAGAACAAACTGAGGGTTGATGGGGGGTGGGAGGGAGGGCAGGGTGGGTGATGGGTATTGAGGAGGGCACCTTTTGGGATGAGCACTGGGTGTTGTATGGAAACCAATTTGACAGTAAATTTCATATATTAAAAAATAAAAATAAATAAATAAATAAATAAATAAATAAATAATTAAAAAAAAAATAAAGTTCACAGAATAATGTCCACTACACTATAAACACTTTTTCCATAGCTGCTACTTTTAACACTACTTTTAACAAGTTCTTTGCTAGAAGATTCTCGTTGCCTTCACTTTTCATTTAGCTTTTTTTTGTTTTTCTTTTTCTTTTTGTCCATTCAGCTTTAATGGACTGGTGCTAAACTGTCAGTGGTCAACTTTGAAACCATGTACAAATACCTGGGGTTGGGAATCAATAGCGACAGTAGCTAATTGTGGTGCTTGAACCTGGGGAGTCTTAATTGAGATGAATCAATAGTATCAAGGAATGGGATAAAGGCGCAATTGGAGAAATTCAAAATGGAAGATAACGAGGGCTAAAGTACGCTTTAAAACTTTCGATCAAGTCATCAGCTGGTAGAGAACAGAGTGTTTTATTACAGAAAAGTAACCAAGCAACTACTGTACAGAAAGGCCACCATGTTTCAGGAGTTGCTGTCGGTGTTGGAAGCACTTAGCTAACATTAAGCCCAATTAGTGACAGGATATACTCTCTACCCACTTAGCCAAGGGGAAGTGAAAAGAAGCTATTGAATTCTGAGAATACAGGAGTAAGGGAGAAGTCAGCTTCAAGGTCAACTGCTAGCAATGAAGAAGTTCAGTTTTGCTTCTCAGTCCTTTGCCTTTTATTTGCTGCCTGACCTTTTTCTCTGCCCTTAGCACACGGAGTAACTTCCAGCTCTCCTAGCCACAAACACTCTCCAGATTGCTGCAAAATAGAAATTGCTCATGATTTTTGCAACGTTGAATGCAGGTTTTCTCTCCACAAGGAAAGTTTGCATAAAAAGTGTTGGGCAGGATATCACAAATATGAACCATAAATTTTATTCTAAATTTTGAAGATCAGATTTGCTTACTTAAAGAACTTGTCATTTAGATTTCTGCCTCTGGTGGTAGCATCAAGGTCAACAATCAATAAACTCATTAGCACTTACAAGCATCTTTGATTAATATTCCTTGTCTAATTTCCTGAGAAATGTACTATATCTTCTAGCTTAATGAAGACAAGGCTGAGTTATTTAGGTGTTTGTTAGTGAGGCTTATTTGCATATAATTAGATTCTCTGTGTTTATAGCAAGCAGTAAAAACTTTGTACCAATGAATGTACTTTTGACCAAGTTGTATATGATTAACCAAATGTTTTTGTTCCACTAGAAACTCTTTGATTGAAAGGGCTATTTTATCTGTCTATCAATTAAAATCAGATATACCCATGTAAAAATTGGTTGGGCTCCTTCTTTTTTTTTTATTATTTTTTTTAATGTTTTATTTATTATTGAGAGACAGAGTGAGACAGAGCGTGAGCAGGGGAGGGGCAGAGATAGGTGGAGACACAGAATCCGAAGCAGGCTCCAGGCTCTGAGCTGTCAGCACAGAGCCCAAGGTGGGGCTCGAACTCACAAACTGTGAGATCATGACCTGGGCCGAAGTCGGTCCCCCAACCGACTAAGCCACCCAGGTGCTCTGGTTGGGCTCCTTCTTGAGAGCAGTTTCCATATTTCATCTTTAAAAATTAATAACCTTTCTTAGGTTCACAGCAAAACAGTGTTAAGTACAAAGTTGTCACATATCCCCTGTTCCCACACAAGTACAACCTCCCCCATTATCAACATCCCACATCAGAATGATGTATTTGTTATAGTTGATGAGCTACACTGATACATTATTATCACCCAAAGTCATAGTTCAAATTAGAGTTCACTGGATGTTATGCATTCTATGCATTGGGGCAAATGAATAATAACATGTATCTACTATGGTAGTATAGTATACAATATAGTCACTGCCTTAAAATCCTCTTTGCTCTGCCTATTTATCCCTCTATGCTCCCACCCCTGGAAACTTCTATTTTTTTTTTTTTTATCATGTCCATAGTTTTGCCTTTTCCAGAATGTCATATAGTTGTAATAATACAGTATGTAGTCTTTTCATATTGGCTTCTTCCACTTAATAATATGTGTTGAGGTCCCTCTGTGTCCTTTCATAGCTTGAGATGTCATATATCTTTAGCCCTAAATAATATGCCATTTTCTGCATACCACCATTTATTTATCCATACACCTACTGAAGGAAAACTTGGTTGCTTCCCAGTTTGGGTAAATATGAATAAAATTGCTATAAACATCCATGTGCAGGTTTTTGTGTGGACATAAGTTTTCAATTCATTTGGGTAAATAGCAAGCAGTAATTGCTGGATCTTAGTGTAAGACTGTTTAGTTTTGCAAGAAACAGCCAAACTGTCTTCAAAACGACTGTACTATTTTGCATTTCTACCAGCAATAAATGAGAGTTTTCCTATTGCTCTACATCCTTGCCAGTATTTGAAGCTGTCAGTGTTTTAGATTTTGTTCATTCTAATAATGTGTGGTGGTATCTCATTGTTGTTTTAATTTGCAATTCCCTGATGATGTATGATGTTGAACATCTTTTCATACACTTATTTTCCATCTGTATATCTTCCTTGGTGAGATATCTGTTCAGGGCAATTGCCCATGTTTTAAATTGAGTAGTTGTTTTATTATTTTTAAGAGTTCCTTATATATTTTGGATAACAGTCCCTTATCATATATCTCCCAGTTTGTGGAGATATATATCTCCCATATATCATAATTTCTCCCAGTTTGTGGCCTGTCTTCTCATTCTCTTAACATTGTCTTTTGTAGAGCAGAAGTTTTTAATTTCAATCAAGTACAGCTTATCAGGTTTTCTTTCATGGATCTTGCCTTTGGTGGTGGATCTAAAAAGTCATCACCATACACAAGGTTGTATAAATGCAGGTTTTCTCCCATGTCATCTTCTAGGAGTTTTATGTTTTATATTTAGTTCTGTGATCTAGTCTGAATTAGTTTCTGTGAAGGATATAAGATCTGTGTCTAGGTTTCTTTCCTTCCTTGCTTCCTTCCTTCCTTCCTTCCTTCCTCTCTCCGTCTTTCACCTAAGGATAGGATGTCTAGTTGTTCCAGCACCATTTGGTGAAAAGACTATCTTTATTCTGTTGCCTTTGTCAAGGATCGGTTGATTTCATTTACGTGAGTCTATTTCTTGGATCTCTATGTTGTTCCATTGATCTATGTGTCTCTTCTTCCACTGATACCACACCATCTTAGTTAATGCAGCTTCATACTAAGTCTTGAAGTTGGGTGGCATAAGTCCTCCAACTTGTTCTTCTCCTTCAGTGTTGCTTTAGTTATTCTGGATCTTTTGCCTCCCCATGTAGCTTTAGAATCAATTTTTAAATATGCGAGAAATAACTTGAGGGGATTCTAATTGGGATTGCACTGAATCTAGATCAAGCTGGGAAGGACTGACATCTTGACAATACTGTTTTCTTCATCATGAGCCTGGACTATCTCCATTTATTTAGTTATTCATTGGTATTGTTCATCACAGTTTTACAGTTTTCCTCATATAGATCTTGTGCATGTTTTAAGATTTGTACCTAAGAATTTAGTACAATAAATGCTAATGTAAGTGATAATGGGTTAGTATCTAATAATACAGTGGGATTTTGTTGTTTCCATTTCTTTTGTTCAGTTTTGTATTTTATTTTATTTCATTTTGTTTGAGGGCAGGCCTTATTAGAAAAATAGAATTCTCTGGCATATTACAAAATGGTTCCTTTTTATTCCCCCTTGCCAGAAGCATAAGGAGATTTTTGTCTGATTTTGCTTTTAGGACCTGGTAGCTCCTGGAAGTAAAACTCACAAAACTGTGAGCCACCCACCCCCCCCCCCACATCCCATGTGACTGGTTCCCCATGGAGTTTTTAACTTTCAGAATTGTCCACATTGAACCTCCAGCAATTTGTCAATTATAGTTAGGTTTTCTTATCTCAGCATTTATTCCCAGAAGGATTTCTGTCTGTGGATTTCTACTGTGGTTATGTTGTGATTCTCTGTGTGCAACTGTGTCTCCTTAGTTTCGGGGGCATAGGTTTGCCCTGTGACCTCGCTTCTCTGGTGGATCTATGAAGAGCTGTTGATACTTCAGTTTGTTAAGCTCTTGTTGTTAGGATATAGCAGTGACTTCTAACATGCTGGGCTGGAATTCTTCCTCTCCTCCTAACATTTTGATTAATGAGGTTAAAGGAACAGACAATCAGAAGAATACAATTTAAGAAATCATAAATTCCAATAAATATAGGAATAGCATGTCTCAGGCCTTATTCGGTTACAGACCAGTAAAAATTGACCAAGTTTTGTTTTTTGATTATTTTCAATTACTGTTTAGGTGAGGACAGTTATTGAAAGATTTACTCTAATGTACTTTGTATGGTTGCTACAAGGAAATGATATGTCTATATTAGAATAGTAGCTTCAAGAAGGCAAAAACTTTGTATGTTTGTGGCTGGCATCAACCCAAGGGTCAAATGATGAAAGGAAGGACAGAGTTAAAGGAATATAAATGCCCTGTAAACAGTAAGACATTAATAAATGTAAGGCAGGCCTTCTCAAATGCTTTCATCACACTACTGCATAGGAACACAAATTCTAGGAGTGTAGAGGCTACAGCCAAGAATTGTACTCTTCCCCTGGTACATAAATGGTTTTAATCTCAAGTGTTATCTTAATAATAGGATTAAATATTACATAATCAATCTAACAGTGTTGTCCTATGAAATAAAATTTCATAATTCCTGAGTAGAATGAATGCTGCCCAAAAGGGCATTCTATTTGTTCTGTGGCCTCAAGGAATCTCTAGCCAGCTGGCAAGTACCATACAGATCTGTGATTTCTCCTTTAAAAAGCACAGAGTAAGGTAGCATTGCTATAAATGCATATTCCAGAACTGTGGGATCGAATTACAACAAATAGTATTCATTAAAATAGATGAAGATTTATCACACTCTCAAGAAAAGGTGCCACATGGCTGTTTTATCAAATAGCATCATATGAAATTTAAAGAATTGGCAAAATTTGACAGAAATGGACAAAAGCCTTCTTTAAAGCCTGCCTAAGGTGGCCAGTATTTAACATTTTTTTAGTTCTTAGATTCTTTGGAGAATGCGATGAAAGCTAAAAACCATCTCCTGAGAAAAAATGGATATAAGCAGAGACACTCAATTGTTTTTCACTTAGTTTTCATGAATCCTTTGTTGGCCTGCACTCCAGGCTTAGGACTCCCACTCTGTAGAATATAAAACGGATTCATTATAATGATAGCAAACATTAGACATTCTATAATGGAAGTGTGACGTGTGGTCCTTCTTTCTCCTCTTTCTCTTGGTTTTGAGAGGGAATGTTCATGTTGGCGTCTAAATAGGGTGGGTTATTTTTCTTAATACAGGAAGGTACCAAAGGTTATACAGAGAAAATTCGCCTTCTCTCAGAGGTTACAACTTTCAGTTTCTTTTGTATATGCCAAGAGATAACACTATCCATGCATAAATATATGTTTGTATATATGCATATGTATTATACACACAGGTATACACTAAAAATACAAAAACACTTGCACATTTTGCAGACTGTGCTATGTCTTCCCTTTTTTCTCTCTCAGTAACACTATATCACAGATGTCCTCAATGATGTTTAATATTGCAGAGTATTCTGTTTATGTGCCATTGTTCATTTACCTATCGTCTACTGCTACACGTTTAGGTTGTTTGTGATCCTTTGCTACTAAAGCCAATAAAGCAATCGACATCCTCATACATATGTCTTTGTGCACATGGGAGTTACTCTATTTTAAACATAATGAAAGAGCTGGGGCGGCAGTAGAATGACTGGCATTTGTTCGCAGACTCACCACATTCAGCGTGGCACGTTGAGTCATAAGAATGCTGTGGGGAAAGTAATTCATTATATTCATGTCACCTCAGGGTACCAATCATCCTTTCTATTCTTGCTTCTATGTCTCTCATTGCAGCTCAATTCTGTAAGGGAACAGAAATGAGGCTGAACCTTAATTATGTTTCACCATCTAGTTTGCCTGAATTATAGAAGGATAGAAAAGCTATCAAGGCTCTATCCTACCCTGACTGCACGTCCTTCCCCTAGCAGTGGTCCAGCCTGTTTCTGTAAACACACCGTTATCTGCAATAGTAGTTGGCACTGGCTTACACTGAGAGTCTCTGTGGGTATGCTGGGAATAGAGTGGGGCCCCTGTGGATTTTTGGTAAATGGATTTTCTTATTGTAAAAAGAAAATTTAAAAAAAAGAAAATTAAAAGAACAAAAAGACCTGTCAGGCTTTTCTACTTGATTGAGTTAAGGTGCTAGAGCTATACGTCCAGGCCAACAAACTGCTACATGACAAGAGATTTTTCCTGTTCTGAAAGGACCAATCCTTCAAGACACTTCCAAGTTTAAGCGATACGTGATCTCCATACCTGTGCCCCTTTGTTACTCACGTAGGCTCTCCCAACAAGTTTACACGTGGTAGGTAAAAGCTAATTTTCATTTCGATTGAAATTAGTTTCTTTTCTCCGGATATCTTTCCTATCTTAAATATTATCTTATGTTCATACTCCTTGCACATTGACACTAGTTTAATTCCGGTGCTTGACCCACTGCTCAGTAAGCCCCAGTTGTTGCTCCTAAACTGCGCACTGCTCGGGAAATTTCTGATCCACAGCACGCCTAGCTGTGTCCCCCAGTCCATCTGGCCCGTCTTCTTAGGGTTGGCTTTATTCTTGTGCTGACTTTCACACTGTTAGGTGTATTCACAACTGACAGGGAGGGAGATAGCAAGACAGAAGTCAGAATTGCAACACAAGATGCAGGATGCAGAGAGATGACACAGGTTTCAGGGGTCAGAATAGAACCTGAGTTGGGTAAGGCAGTGGGTCAGAATAGAGTCAGGGCAAACAGTGGGTCAGCATCCATTAGATGAGTTACAGAGAAGACCCCAAAGTAAACTCAGGCAAGTGAGAGAGCTAAGAGCCAGGCAAATTGACTTAGACCAAGAGAGCTTTAGATGTTGAAGGGGAAGATAAAAGGGATGAGAATAAATAGAACCAATGGCAATAGAAGACCAATTGAATGCATTTATTGAATCCATTTTATCCATAACCAATATGTATCCCCAACCTAGAGTCTTAACTTTGAGGGAATCTCATAATGCATTCAATAAATGTTTGTGATGTGCCTATGATGTGTTGGAAATTCCACTAGGCATTAAAGATAGAATCAATAGAGAAAGAAAAAAAAAAACTCACAGAAATCTCTGTTATCATGGAGCTTATTTGAAAACAAGGTATCTATACAATTAAGGTAGGATCAAATGTCCTCACATGAATAACATGAGATTTTTATATGGAAATAATTTATAATACTTGTATTGTATGGGACAATTTCTTCAACTGTCTTTGGTAGAAAATGATTCTATAGGCTTTTTTTTTTAAGTCCTGTGTTCAAAAACATTTAATGAGTGGTAGCAAAATTTAAACAGATTTTTTTCTTAAATCTCTGGAATTCTCAGTACCTTTAATAGGCTAGAGTGTCACGTGAATTTGTTCACAAAAGAACTATATATTTTGAGTGTTCTCCATAGCTACAAGTTTAGTTAATTGTTTTCTGAGTATCTTCTGGAATTATTGTTTCATAAAGTTGTTTTTGACAAATGTTGATATTGGAAATGGAAGTGTAGAATAAAAAATATAACCTTTTTTTTTTTTTTTTTTTTTTTTTACCTTATACCTGTTTTGATTCCGCTGGCTCCCTCTCTCCCCCACGCCCCCTGCCAGTACCTCTTATGATGACATCAACTTTGTGTCAACTTCAGCTGCTTAACTCCCTGCCTTCATCAGGCTAGGGAGCCACTGGGCCACAAGAAGAAAGTCTGTGAATTCTTTTCTGCAGCATATGGAGAAGTCAGTGCTACTAGAAAAAATGGCAGGTGCCTCCCTTGTAGCAAGAGTGGCTGATGACTTTATACATGAAGGAAGTATTGCCATCTGTAGAAGAAATCAGCTGTCACCCCAAATGGGAAAATGTGTGAAGTGGCTCTCTCACATTGCCATTCTGTTTTGACAGGTGGGGTCGTGGCAGTTTTTCCCCCTAAATCTGCATTATAAGACATCTTTTTGTAATGCAAGTCAATTTCATCTCATTGCTCCCAAGTAAGATCCATTTTATCCATAACCAATGTGTATCCCCAACCTAGAGTTTTAATTTTGAGGGAATCTCATAATTGCCCGTGAGTGTCCACTGCATATCCATTTTCTTTAGTCTAATTTGATATATGGGGTAAAAATGTGTATACTTTCATGTTTAAATGAAGAGTTAATTATTTGACTTGCATTTACTAGGTTATTGAGAAAAAGGGAAAGAACAACATGTTCTGAGAGTGGTACTATTTTTTACTTTTGTAAAAAAAGTTGTTTTACAGCTGTCAGTGAGGTGATTTTTTTCATAGTTTTCATAATTCTGGGAAAAATTCATCTACCTAATGGCTCTGATATACAATAGAATCCAGAGCTCTTGGTCTAGATAATCAGAACAGATACGTCCTTCAACAAGTACCCAGAGCCAAAAGATATAACTTAAACATTTTTTTTTTGATGTTTATTTATTTTTGACAGAGAGAGAGAGAGAGAGAGAGCGAGCGCATGAGCGGGGGAGGGGCAGAGAGAGAGGGAGGCACAGAATCCGAAGCAGGCTCCAGGCTCTGAGCTGTCAGCACAGAGCCCAACACGGGGCTTGGACTCACAGACCACAAGATCATGACCTGAGCTGAAGTTGGATGCTCAACTGACTGAGTCACCGGGTGCCCCATATAACTTTATGAATTGTGTCTAATATGAAGGGGAAAGAGGGGTGCCCGCCCCTATTGCTCATTTGAAGTATAAATGTTTTCGGAAAGATGAAGAATGCCTTTCTTTAGAATATGAGATGACAGGTTCAACAGCTACATTAAATAGGTACATTTCTCAATCTAGTAAATTTTGATGGCATATGGTTAATCTCATTGTTCAATAGATTGCGGGTAAAATAAGGTGTTGATTAGCCTTGGTATCTGTGCAATTCATCTGGTTACTTTGACAATTTGTATCCAGTCTGACACTAATTAATGTATGATTCACAGGGAATGAAAGTTCGGTGGCCTAATGTCCTAATTGTCACAAAAATTTTCTACTTATGATGACAAGAAGCAGGAACATGGGCAAATCACTTGCCTGTGATGATAAACATCATGGTAAATTAAAGGGTAAAGATCAAAATGTGTGTAAAGGGAGTTAACTGGAATGGACAATGTTCTTCCTCAATACCCTCTCCTTAGAGATGGTTGAGGAAAAGGCAAAGGGAGGCTGTGTGGCCATCAACAACTGACGATAACTGACATATAGTTTGTGCAACATAGCAGGATAAAAAAATTCTGACCCTCGACTTCAGATGAACTCGGGTTCAAATCTCAGATGTAGTAGAATGTATTAGAATAGTCCTGTGACCTTAAACCCATCTAAGAATCATCTAGAAATATATATTTGTTGGCAGGATAAAATGAAATAATGTATAAATGCATCAGGCATAGTGATTTAGTGACTATTAAATAGTAATTTTTTTAAGTATATCTATTTATTTTGAGAGGGGGAGGGGCAGAAGAGAGGGAGACAGAGTGAATCACAAGCAGTCTCTGCACTGTGAGTGCAGAAACCAACATGGGGCTCGATCTCAAGAAACGTGAGATCATGACCTAAGCTGAAATCAAGAGTCTGATGCTTAACTGACTGAGGCACCCAGGTGCCCCAAATAGCAAATGTTTAACAACAATTATTTTTCTCTTGAGGCACCTGGGTGGCTCAGTAGGTTAAATGTCTGACTTTGGTTCAGATCATGATCTCAGGGCTCAAGAGTTCAAGCCCCACATCAGGCTCTGTGCTGGCAGCTCAGAGCCTAGGAGCCGGTTTCAGATTCTGTGTCTCCCTCCCTCTCTGCCCCTCCCCTGCTCATTCTCTGTCTCTGTTTCTCTGTCTCTCTGTCTCTCTCTCTCAAAAAATAAGTTAAAGAAAAATATTTTTCTCTCCATCCCTCACAGCGCATTTATATTTAAAACACATGCCTGTTCTATACCTCTAATTTTCTTGTTGTTAGAATCTTACTTTCATGTGACTCAGATTTAATTTTGATTTAATGTGCTATCAATTATTGTATGTGTGTTTTATATATACATGCAATTTTATATAATATATTACCTATTATATATTATATAAAATGTGCAGTTTTATGTAATATATTACCGATTATATATATTATATAAAACTGGTTAATGTTATCTAAATTGCATGGTAACATGAATCCTTTTGCTTTATACATGCAGTAGTACTCTATTGGAGTAGAGCTTCATAGAAATGAAAGGAGAGAAAGCATCATATTTAATGATTGAAAAAGGTAGAAAAGAAAGCAGATGTTTTAGAAACACATAAAAACAGTCCATTCATGATCTCATGCCTCTATTTTTTAAATCATGGTGACTTCTTTCTACAGTCTGCCTGTTAGCTATAATGAGCACCATCATATTGTTTCTCTTTCTGCTTTTCCTACACTCCTTTCCCTACAGACATGTGTGCAAGATCTCACCCAGACAGCCCAGGATGGGTTAAAGCATCACCATCCCCAGGTTTCAAAATGACATCATTAGTGCATAAATATCTATAGCTTTAAAAAATAATTTAAAACCGTCTTCTCTTTATTTCTCATTATATTATTCTGTGAGGACCTCTTTTCTTACAAATATGATTGCCATTATTTCCTTCAACACAGGACACAGAAGCCTAGACAGAGTAACTTCTTTTGTCCACCCAGCAGCAAGGAACAGGTGTAAGCCAAGCCTCCTGACTCACAGGTGTCATTTTCATGACTCCATCTTTCCTTGTGAAATCCAAAGTCCAATTCAGAATTCTAATGGAATTCTACTCGAAGACACCGGAGTGGGACAGTGTGCCGAAATTCCTACATGTGTGCTTCTTGGCGTCTGTTGACTTTAAACACACATAATTGAGGGGCGCCTGGGTGGCTCAGTTGGTTGGGCAACCGACTTTGGCCCAGGTCATGATCTCACAGTTGGTGAGTTCGAGCCCCGCGTAGGGCTCTGTGCTGACAGCTCAGAGCCTGGAGCCTACTTCAGATTCTGTCTCCCCCTCTCTCTACCCCTCCCCTGCTCACGCTGTGTCTCTCTGTCTCTCAATAATAAATAAACGTTAAAAAAAT